>NC_085139.1:11346355-11426369 GCF_024139115.2 Armigeres subalbatus | reverse complement strand
GATTCGCTGTGATGATCCGAATAATTGGATGCAAGCGTTCGTCCGTTCGCCGTAATCCGTATCCCAAGTCTTTCTACCCGCATCTATTCCACAAACTGAACCCAGTTGATATCCTCGGTGGCTATCATAAGATCATTGCTCCATTCATTGTAGAAACCGACTCTATCGCACCATAATCTGATAAGGCCCCTTGTTCCGCTCCATGTCTTTGCAAAATTCACCTCCACTTCAAAAGCTTATCTTAGGAAATTGCTCTCCAACTCACCCCGACGATACGATCGACGTTGCAGCAGCGTTTGAATGCAGGAAGCACCAAGTCACTTTCAATTGTTAGCACGCATGAAACAAAGCCTCGGTTTGCGGTTGCAACAAACCGACAAGCCGGCAATCCGATGAATGCCGAGGATGCACTATTTCGACAAACTTGACCGACCGCAACGCACATGCCGGAAAGAGAAACCATTTGCCACCGATACACTGACCATCCTTAATTCATAGTCCGTAACGTGCAGCTTTGCAGCCGCTGCTGAATAGAAACAATAGCAAAGCAATCGCAGCAACGCATCCAACTCTCGCCATTCCGGCCTGTGTGCGACTACAACGTGAGACGGTCCTGAAGTGATGTCTTTCGAAAAGACAAAAGATCCCTCGCCCAAGCAATGCACTACGCGACGTTCTTCCAGCAGCGAAAATGTTGAAAAATGTAAATCACAATCTCAGCCGGAGTAAAATTCCACAGCATCTTTCCACCCGCGGCGAATTACAAAGTGTCTTCACAACGTTAGCGGCACCGTATGGATCAGCACTGGCCCCAGCACCAGCCAGCGTCAGCGCAGCGAGACATTCCGTCTCGATGCGATGGATGCCGTTTCAACACAAACCCCGACCGGCCCCACCCAGACAGATATCCTTCAACGGTGGAAGTCGAGTTCACACTGAATCACTTACGAAAAGAAATGACGCGCGCGCCAAACAACTTCCGTCGCAAGTCACTGGAGCATTGATTTGATAAGTTTTGGGCCAGCTTGGATGATGCAACCGTTCACGCGACCGTCGTTAGAGGACTGAATGCGCGAGTGTGCTATCAACCAACATCGTTGGTGCTGGACCCAAAGGATATACGAAACTGACAGCAACAACTGGTGCCGGATGCTGTGGCTTTCGCTCGAAGGCTGCTCTCTCCCAGAACGAACTGCTCACATTGATAAGGGTGAAAATAAAGAGGGGTGGAGAGGGGTGATCTCTGAGGAGGGAATGAATAATCTGCCGCTTGTTCTAGGCGTTTGTTGGTGTTCTAAGGATTCGCTTTCAATGCCATTGCAGCCTCCGTTACGTGCGATGATGGTTCCGATCATGCATGCTCTTTCCGTTGGTGGTGGACGCAGGTAGTACGTGCGGCATCGAAGTCCGTACACTTAAGCACCTTAGTATATGAAAAGTCATTAGAGTAGGAATCGAATGTAAATAAAACGTTTGTCATTGACACAGGCGCGAAGGCTTCTACTTTTGAAGTGTTTCACATTTACTCATTAAAACTACGAAAACATGATAAAATAATAAATTAAATCAACTACTTTTGACTCGAAATCCGTGAGTGGACGGAGTTCGAATCAAAGATCAAAATCCGTACAGCTATTTCTTCACTGAATATTTAAATTGAAACAGTCTGATTGATGAACTACCAATGTAATAGTTTGATACGCACTTGAGAAGCGATCCCTTGGATTTGTATTCTGCTTATCTTATGTAATGATTTGCAATTAGCAATTAAAAAGTTACTTTTGGTGCATATGTTCTCTACCGAAAAAAATGGCGACACAAACTCCGCGTTTGGTGGGTGTAGATTTGTTTTTGATTTTTTGTTTTAATTTCAAAGCCTTCTTTCCAATCTATGCCCTAGAAGCTTACTGTCAAGTATCTGAACAGGATAAGATTATATTCTGCATTTATTACCTTTAACCTCCTTTAATTTATTGATATCTCATTAGGGTGGATATTTCGGTGCTGTACGGACTTCGGTCCTGCACGTAATTGAGAATGAGATTTGTTGAGAAGGATTGCGATGGAATGTTTATCTGCAATAATATCAATGAGTTTTCTGAAGAAATTCAAAACAATGTACCATGGAAGTCGGTTTCCGGCAAATATTTAGTAAATTGAGTATTAGACTCTTGCTTGTGTTAAACTATTTTCGGTTCGACACAGTCGGAGATTTTGAACCTTTAGATACCAATAGCTTGTTTTGTTTTGTTTTGTCTTTTGCTTCTTTGTTTTTGCTTTTGTCTTCGTCTTCTTTGTCTTCTTTGTCTTCTTTGTCTTCTTTGTCTTCTTTTTCTTCGTTGTCTTCTTTGTCTTCTTTGTCTTTGTTGTCTTCTTTGTCTTCTTTGTCTTTTTTGTTTTCTTTGCCTTCTTTGTCTTCTTTGTCTTTGTCTTCGTTGTCTTCTTTTGTCTTCTTTGTTCTTTGTCTTCTTTGTCTTTGTCTTCTTTGTCTTCTTTGTCTTCTTTGTCTTTGTCTCTTTGTCTTCTTTGTCTTCTTTGTCTTCTTGTCTTTGTCTCTTTTGTCTTCTTTGTCTTCTTTTGTCTTCTTTGTCTTCTTTTGTCTTCTTTGTCTCTTCTTTGTCTTCTTTGTCTTCTTTTGTCTTCTTTGTCTTCTTTGTCTTTTGTCTTTGTCTTCTTTTGTGTCTTTTGTCTTCTCTTTGTTCTCTTTGTCTTCTTTGTCTTCTTTTGTCTTCTTTTGTCTTCTTTGTCTTCTTTGTCTTCTTTGTCTTCTTTGTCTTCTTTTGTCTTCTTTGTCTTTGTCTTCTTTTGTCTTCTTTGTCTTCTTTCGTCTTCTTTGTCTTCTTTGTCTTCGTCTTCTTTTGTTTTCTTTGTCTTCTTTGTTTTCTTTTGCTCTTCTTCGTCTTCTTTGTCTTCTTTGTCTTCTTTGTCTTCTTTGTCTTCTTTGTCTTCTTTGTCTTCTTTGTCTTCTTTGTTTTCTTTGTCTTCTTTGTTTTCTTTGTCTTCGTCTTCTTTTGTCTTCTTTGTCTTCTTCGTCTTCTTTGTCTTTTGTCTTTGTCTTCTTTGTCTTCTTTGTCTTCTTTGTCTTCTTTGTCTTCTTTGTCTCTTTTTGTCTTCTTTGTCTTCTTTGTCTTCTTTTGTCTTCTTTGTCTTCTTTGTCTTCTTTGTCTTTGTTTTCTTTGTCTTCTTCGTCTCTTTGTCTTCTTTTGTCTTCTTTGTCTTCTTTGTCTTCTTTGTCTCTTTGTCTTTGTCTTTCTTTCGTCTTCTTTGTCTTCTTGTCTTTGTCTTCTTTGTCTTCGTCTTTGTCTTTGTCTTTTGTCTTCTTTGTCTTTTGTCTTCTTTGTCTTCTTTGTCTTCTTTTGTCTTTGTCTTCTTTGTCTTCTTTTGTCTTCTTCTTTGTCTTTGTCTTTGTCTCTTTTGTCTTCTTTGTCTTCTTTGTCTTTGTCTTCTTTGTCTTTGTCTTCTTTGTCTTTGTCTCTTCGTCTTCTGTCTTTGTCTTCTTTGTCTTCTCTTGTTTTCTTTGTCTTCTTTGTTTTCTTTGCCTTCTTCGTCTTCTTTGTTCTTTTTTTGTCTTCTTTGTCTTCGTCTTCTTTGTCTTCTTTGTCTTCTTTGTCTTCTTTGTCTTTTTCTTCTGTCTTCTTTGTCTCTTTGTCTTTGTCTTCTTTGTCTTTGTCTTTGTCTTCTTTGTCTTTGTCTTCTTTGTCTTCTTTGTCTTCTTTGTCTTCTTTGTCTTCTTTGTTTTCTTTGTCTCTTCGTCTTCTTTGTCTTTGTCTTCTTTGTCTTTGTCTTGTCTTCTTTGTCTTCTTTGTCTTCTTTGTCTTCTTTGTCTCTTTGTCTTCTTTGTCTTCTCTTTTGTCTCTTTGTCTTCTTTGTCTTCTTTGTCTTCTTTCGTCTTCTTTGTCTTCTTTGTCTCTTCGTCTTCTTTGTCTTTGTCTTCTTTGTCTTCTTGTCTTCTTTGTCTTCTTTGTCTTCTTTGTCTTCTTTGTCTTCTTTTGTCTTCTTTGTCTTCTTTTGTCTTCTTTGTCTTCTTTGTCTTCTTTGTCTTTCTTTGTTTCTTTGTCTTCTTTGTCTTCTTTGTCTTCTTTTGTCTTCTTTGTCTTTGTTTTCTTTGTCTTCTTCGTCTCTCTTTGTCTTCTTTGTCTTCTTTGTCTTCTTTGTCTCTTTTGTCTTCTTTGTCTTCTTTGTCTTCTTGTCTTCTTTGTCTTCTTGTTCTCTTTTGTCTTCTTTGTCTTCTTTGTCTTTGTCTTCTTTGTCTTCTTTTGTCTTCTTCGTCTTCTTTTCTTCTTTGTCTTCTGTCTTTGTCTTTGTCTTTGTCTTCTTTGTCTTCTTTGTCTTCTTTGTCTCTTGTTCTTTGTCTTCTTTTTGTCTTCTTTTGTCTTCTTTGTCTCTTTGTCTCTTTTGTCTCTTTGTCTTCTTTGTCTTTGTCTTCTTTCTTTGTCTTCTTTGTCTTCTTTGTCTTCTTTGTCTTTGTCTCTCTCTTTGTCTTCTTTGTCTTCTTTGTCTTCTTTTGTCTCTTTTGTCTTCTTTGTCTTCTTTGTCTTTGTCTTCTGTCTTCTTTGTCTTTTGTCTTCTTTTGTCTTCTTTGTCTTCTTTGTCTTCTTTGTCTTCTTCGTCTTCTTTGTCTCTTTGTTTTCTTTTGTCTTCTTCGTCTTCTTCTTCGTCTTCTTCTTTGTCTTCTTTGTCTCTTCGTCTTCTTGTCTTCTGTCTCTTTGTCTTCTTTGTCTTCTTTGTCTTCTTTGTCTTCTTTGTCTTCTTTTGTCTTCTTTGTCTTCTTTGTCTTCTTTTGTCTTCTTTGTCTTTGTCTTCTTTGTCTTTGTCTTCTTTGTCTTCTTTGTCTTTTGTCTTCTTTTGTCTCTTTGTCTCTTTGTCTTCTTTGTCTTCTTGTCTTCTTGTCTTCTTTGTCTTTTTGTCTCTTTTTCTTTGTCTTCTTTTCTTCTGTTTCTTGTCTTCGTCTTCTTCGTCTTCTTGTCTCTTTGTCTTCTTTGTCTTCGTCTTCTTTGTCTTCTTTGTCTTCTTTTGTCTTCTTTGCCTTCTTTGTCTTCTTTTGTCTTCTTTGTCTTCTTTGTCTTTTGTCTTCTTTGTCTCTTTGTCTTCTTTGTCTCTTTGTCTTCTTGTCTTCTTGTCTTCTTCGTCTTCTTTGTCTTTGTTTTCTTTTGTCTTCTTCGTCTTCTTCGTCTTCTTGTCTTCTTTGTCTCTTTGTCTTCTTCGTCTTCTTTGTTCTTCTTTTTGTCTTCTTTGTCTTCTTTGTCTTCTTTTTGTCTTCTTTGTCTTCTTTGTCTTCTTGTCTCTTTTGTCTTCTTTTGTCTTTTCTTCTTGTCTTCTTGTCTTCTTTGTCTTCTTTTGTCTTCTTTGTCTTCTTTGTCTTCTTTGTCTTCTTTGTCTTCTTTGTCTTCTTTGTCTTCTTTGTCTTCTTTGTCTTCTTTGTCTTTCTTGTCTTCTTCGTCTTCTTGTCTTTGTCTCTTTGTCTTCTTTTGTCTTCTTTGTCTTCCTTGTTTCTTTTGTCTTCTTCTGTCTTCTTCGTCTTCTTGTCTCTTTGTCTTCTTTGTCTTCTTTGTCTTCTTTGTCTTCGTCTTCTCTTTGTCTTCTTTGTCTTCTTTGTCTTCTTTGTCTTCTTTGTCTTCTTTGTCTTTTTGTCTTCTTTGTCTTCTCTTTGTCTTCTTTGTCTTCTTTGTCTTCTTTGTCTTCTTTGTTTTCTTTGTCTTCGTCTTCGTCTTCTTTGTCTTTGTCTCTTTGTCTTCTTTTGTCTTCTTCTTTTGTCTTCTTCGTCTTCTTTGTCTTCTTTGTCTTCTTTGTCTTCTTTGTCTTCTTTTGTCTTCTTCGTCTTTGTCTTCTTTTGTCTTCTTTGTCTTCTTTTGTCTTCTTTGTCTTCTTTGTCTTTTGTCTGTCTTCTTTGTCTTCTTTGTCTTCTTTTGTCTTCTTTGTCTTCTTTGTCTTCTTTGTCTTCTTCTTTTGTCTTTTGTCTTCTTTGTCTTCTTTGTCTTTGTCTTCTTTGTCTTCTTTGTCTCTCTTTGTCTTCTTTTGTCTCTTTGTCTTCTTTGTCTTCTTTGTCTTCTTTGTCTTCTTTTGTCTTTGTCTTCTTTGTCTTTTGTCTTCTTTGTGCTCTTGTCTTTTGTCTTTGTATTCTTGTATTCTTCTTGTATTCTTCGTTCTTCTTCATTGTTGCCTGGGGTTTTAAGAAGACCATGCTCCACAGCAGCCGTGTACAAAAAGGAAACATAAAGAAGAAAGCTTGTAATCAATCCCTCAATTAAGTCCCACCATGTTTACGGGCGGAAGCCGCACCGCTCCAGTCAATGATGCACTTCAAGTCAAGGCTCACTCGACCGTGTTGTTCTTTCACAATCAAAGTACGCCTGCTGTTTACTGAGTTCATGTTCGCCCGCTCATTCATGCCGCAACCCACATGGCTTCAGTTTGATTACACACCGCAAATCGAACATTGCCTGATCAATAATTCACAGATCGGAGCACTTCGAACCAGGATATTGTAACCCTCCTTTTCCCCAAAACCGAACAGGCGCGTGCTCAACAGCAGTCGCCTTTGTCTGCCCTTTTCCGCCCTACCAGGGAAGCGTCAAATGCATTGTGTTTGTTTTGGGATATTGTTTGCTCGGACGTTATCCTATTTTTCAGCCATTGAGGAAATGTCTTGTTTCCGTTGCTCCCATGCAATCCAACCAACCAGCTCAGCCAGTTTCGCTCTCGGATCATTAAACTCCATGCAGCTTGCTCGGATTTCTTGGCCGAAGTTGTGTAAATTATGGGCCCCATTGTGCTTTCGCATTGCAGTGTCGCAGGGCTCCGGTAGGTATTTTTATCGCCATTCTCATGGCATGCTTGTTTCAGCAGTTCTGGAGAAGTAAATTTCGAGTCGTTCAACCGGAGCAATGATGTTGGTTCTTTTCTGAAACCCGGAAATGTGAAGAAAAATTGAGCGAAAAGTTTGTGATGGCTTTGCATTAATTTGGCTTGTTCAGATTTTACGCGATCTGGCTCTTGATTCATCCAACGAGTAAAATTAACAGAAAATCTATGTTTGATTCTTATTCATGGTGGTGAATTGCTGTGATGCTTTCCATCGCTTCAAAATTTGCCTAATAGATAAGTACTTGCATTATGGATAGAGTTGATTCCTTCTTCAAAACTTTTTTTGTTCCATATTACCATAGCTGGAGAAAAGACTAACAAAACGATTGTCATATTTCGCCAAACCAAGAACGTCTGAGGTACCGAGACGAAGAATGAGTTTCATGCAAGCTCACATCATGCCGGATATGTAACTCAAACGTCTTAGTCTTTCTTTGCGTTTACCTTCGTCTCCGGGAATTCAGCTCCACATCCAACATCCAAAAGCGCAGTTCTCGTACCATCGCGTCATAATCATCATCATCGTGCTGCCAGAAGCTATTCATTCCGTTCTCGACTAGTTCTAGTTTCACAACCAGTCGCAAAAGTGCTATGGGCAACAGTTTTCCTTTTTCGTAGAATTCTCACAACTAGGAACGACATACAGTGGAAATCCGTGCTTTGTTGGGATCCTTCTTCCATTGAACACCACTAGTGTATAGAGAGGGTATGGAAGAAATTTTAATGGAATAAGCAATGGTTTTCAAAGGAAATTATGGTTAGATTGCTGCTGAGCTGCTTCAGGATGAAGATGTCTCCATATCAAAAATCAAATCAGTGGTTTCATCTTTATGACGAATCCACCTAATCCTATATTTTTTCTGATTGTTCGACTATCATCAGAAAGCAATTTCCTTGGATAGCATATTTTTGGGATTTTCATTACATACGGATTTCCGCGAAGTGTCTCCGTATGAGTATGACTATTAAGTTTTAGTGGAAATGATTAAAATAGATCAGATAAGATGGAATGAGTCTCAAATTTTTTATTGTACCAGAGTTGGATTCGACCCAATTTTGAGTAGATCAGACTAAGGCCGTAATGGCAGAGTCCATACTACGCATGGTTTCATAGTTGACGTATCAATGATTTAAAATATCAGCAAGTTTGGGTTATTTCGCGTTTACTAGAATGATTAAACGCTCCAACATTGATAATTGCTTGTCGAAACCTCATTCAAGTGCTTGTGGACCGAAAGATTTAAATTTTTGATGTTTGCCCTTAAATAATTCATAATACATGCAAAAGTGCAATGGTTGTTACGTCAACTATGAAATCAGGCAGATAAGTTACAAAAAATGTGTTTTGGCCATGTTCAGTGGTAATTTTTTAAGAAAGATCATTTGGCACCAAGGAAATTGGTATCGATGTCTCTTCGGATCTCTAAAGGAACACTTCTTGCACCCATGAATTGCCGATATCTCATTTTGCACGTCTCCGCACGCCTGAATTACCCCACTCTACATGGGCGGCCCTGGTGATAAGGCATGTAAAACGCATCCATCGTTGACAAAGTTCGCCCATCCTTCACTCAGTTGGACCAAAGAAGTCCAGTCTGCTGCGAAGCTAAGCGACGAGTCGGCCTAGTCGCGACTTGAAAAAGAGTCTCTCGTGAACATCAGTTTCGCTTTTATTTTTGCATTGCGTACATTTTAGACAATTTTCGCACGATATTGGTACCAATCGACTACCAGGTTGGCTAGGCGATGTCCTTTCGGATTGATGAATGCAAATTTGGTGTCGTACGGTACGAAAACTGCCCCAGTGATGCGAGTGTCCAGCCAAACAACACCGCAAATTCGTCAATAGACGGCGAAAATTTGTATATTTCCTCTGAAAATTGCACCCTGCCTGGACGAGTTCTTCTTCAAAATGTTCTGCTGGCAGTTGTCCACAAAGCAATGAATATTGAAGACTGTTCGCCTGAGCCTTCGAACTTGTGAAAGCGAATCCATTCGATGACATCACTCTGTTGCATCACTAGGAGAACGTGACATGGTTCCATTTCTAGTAGATTTGGGCCACTTTCCCACTCTGTTCCGTTATCTGTGACGTTGATCTTCGACGGCAATCCTAGAGGTTGGATTTGAAGAGTTTTTGCCTGTTCTGCAGGCGACGATGACGTGACGATAGCGTGATGATTGGAGTCGGCCCAGAACACTCGCAGCGAAATCGACAGTCTGCGTTGATGCATTGCGTTTTCATCAACCAATACAGCCTAAGAGCGCTAATGAGCTTCAAACTTGAAATGGAAAGAGTTTTTGCGCCGCCTGGTTTTACTCCTTTTTCGCGTCCAATGTTGTTGCTGTATCTCACGATTCTGATATTGCTTGGTTTTGATGTTTTTATCTTTGTGATCAACTGCCAACTCCACTGTCGTCGCTTTGTGATGTACCCTTCTGTGGTATTGCACCATTTGACATTTGTCACTCTCGAACATGGCAGGATCAAATAATACTGCTTGACCAGCCCATGCAAACTCTTGATGGAACCGCAACCGCAAACGGGCATGTTACAGTGGGTAGTTGACCGTTTGGCATCAATCCGTAGATTGCCTATCCAAGGTGGATATTCGCCGGCATTGACTCGCCCACATGACTTACAGTATCTGTATTACGTAAGTGCTCAGAACAGATGCGAGGTAGTACAGCTCTTCAGATATCATCCTGATCCATCTTCTTGCAACGTTGCATTCCTTCACAGGATTTTCTGCGTACCAAGAGCTTACTCCTTTTGTTTTCTTCCTTCTCCGACGCGTTCCTTTGATCCAATAAAAACATGACTTTCGCAGGTATAGAAACCAAGTTCACTATACATCCATTTAATATACGGAGGTCGACTACTGGGAACTGCCATTTGAATGTGAACCAGTCCAGCTTCAGATTTACGGGAAGTTGGAGCACTATAGGATTGAAAGATGTGGTACTTGATCTGCCGCCTCTAGATGATCGCAGAAACGTCGCCTGGCGTACCACGACGCTGGGTTGAAACCAAGGACAGGGTTCTTTCCATCACGGGCGACCAAAACAAAGTAGGCTGAACCGTGGAGGTACATTGTCTCTTCTTGTTGAGGGAAAAGATCGGAAGAAGGACATCCGTCGACGCAGCTCTCTCATAAAACCCAGATTAATCCACCTAGCGGTGATGGTGCCTTCTCGACCTTCGTAAAATGTGTGCTTGAAAATAGATGAGCTAGTAGCTAGGAGTAAAAAAGAAAAAACTTTGTCCATTCTATGAAAATCGGATTTTTCAAGCAAAGATGTTGTAGTTCCAGTTGAAACCGAAAATCATATTTTGTCCCATTCCGATGTCGCAACTGCATCGCGAGTGGTGCACGATTATGGCACAGATGCGCACTACTCGCGATGCAGTTGCAACATCCGGAAATGCGAGAAATGCGATTGTCGCGAGACCTCGGTCTGGTTTTCAACTTGATCTTCAATATGCTAATAAGAATTTCGACAATTTTTTCCTTTCTAATCTTTTTGACGTACATACCCATTTTTTATTTTACTGTCATATATTTTGAGGATATTACTTTTGGATGTTTGTTAAACTGAAGCCCGACTACACAAAAAGAAAACGAAATGTCATTCCCATCGAGCGAGAGCAATATTTGTTATGATATAAATCTCATGACCGTCCTTCTGCCAAACTCCCGTAAGAAGAGAGAGGAAGCGTATCAGTGTGGAAGCATCCGATAGATCGTTTTCGGAGAGAAATTATAGCCTTTCGGTACAACTTTGTTGCACAGGAAAGGCAAAATTATGGCCAATTTTCAAGGTAATAGTCCAATCTGGCAATTTTCAATAGAAAATAATAGAACAGATTCCGCCTCAATGCATTGTTGTGAGTAAATTGAGGGTAAGTGCATTAAAAGTGAGCTGGTTTACGCGCCTTTTTAAAACACAAAGTGTTTTGGCTAATCTGTGCCCATAATCCAATCTTCCAAATTTTCAATATAAACAATCGGCAGGATTCCGCGTCATGGAACTTGTAAGTGAATTGGTTTGGATAAGTACCAAAAGTGAGCTAAACTCACTTTTGTGCGTGACACACACACATACACACACAGACACATCTCAGTTCGTCCAGCTGAGTCGATTGGTATATAACACTATGGAACTCCAGGCCTTCTGTAAAAGTATTTTGAGCGAACATATAACCTTTGTATACTTTGTAGGCAAAAGACGAAATGGTGTTTCGGCCATAACTTCCGATCCCATATTTCGATGTGGCCAATGTTCAATAGGACACATTGGGACAGGATTATGCGTCAAATGTAACTTGTTGCGAGAACAGCTACAGATAAATGCCTAAAAATTGAGTGACATTCTTTACGCGATTTTTTCGTAAAAGTTTGCGTTTTAGCTATAACTTCCGATCCCATGGTCCGATCTGGCAATTTTCAATAGGAAATAATGAGACAGAATTTTGCGTCGAATGAACTAGTTGCGTGTAAATCGACCAAGGTTAGATGTCCAAAAAATAGGTGATTTTTGTAAGTCTTCTAATAAAAAGGTATTTTGACCATAACTTCCGATCCCATAGTCCGATCTGGCCAATTTTCAATAGGAAATAATGGGACAGGATTCTGCGAATGCAATTTGTTGCGAGCAATTCGATTGAGGATAAGTGCCTGAAAATGAAGACATTTTTGGTCATAACTTTAGATCCCATAGTCCGACCTGGCCATTTCAATAGGAAACAATGGGACAGGATTTTGCGGCGAATGCAGTCTGTTGCGAGCAAATCGGTTGAGGATAAGTGCCCGAAAATGAGTGACATTTTTAGCGATTTTACGTATAAATTTGTGTTTTGGTCATAACTTCCGATCCCATAGTCCGATATGGCCAATTTTCAGGAAACAATGGGACAGAATTATGCGTCGAATGCAACTTGTTGTGAGCAAATTGTTAAGGATAAGTGCCCAAAAATGAGTGACATTTTTACGTGATTTTTTCGTATGAATTTGTATTTGGCTTAACTTTGATCCCATAGTCCGATCTGGCCATTCAAAAGGAAACAATGGGAAAGGATTCTGCGTCGAATGCAACTTGTTGTGAGCAAATTGGTTAGATAAGTGCCCAAAAATGAGTGACATTTTTACGTGATTTTTCTGTATGAATTTGTATTTTGGCCATAACTTTCGATCCCATAGTCCGATCTGGCCAACTTCAAATAGGAAACAATGGACAGGATTCTGCGTCGAATGCAACTGTTGCTAGCAAACTGTTAAGGATAAGTGCCTGAAAAATGAGTGACATTTTGAGTAGTGCAACACACACACACACACACACACACACACAACACACACACACACACACACACACACACACACACACACACACACACACACACACACACACACACACACACACACACACACACACACACACACACACACACACACACACACACACACACACTCACACACACACAGACATCACTCAATTGTCGAACTGAGTCGATTGGTATATAACACTATGGGTCTCCGGCCTTCTATAAAAGTTTGTTTGAGCGATCATATAGCCTTTACCGTATACTTAGTATACGAGAAAGGCAAAAAGGTGGTTTGGCCATAACTCATCCATAGTCCGACCTGTCAATTTTCAATAGGAAAAAATGGGTAGAAATATTTTGAGCTTTTAGTGGAATACTCACTTGTCATACATGCTGGACTAAGGTTGCCCTGTGTCTCGTAGTCGAGCCGAGACACTGAAGAGGCCTACATTTAGGTCGAAATACGTATCTGTCAAGATACAATGGTGAATCTAATGGATTGGGAATGGGAAAGGATTCTGCGTCGAATGCAATTTGTTGCAGCAAATCGGTTGAGGATAAGTGCCCGAAAATGAGTGACATTTTTACGCGATTTTACGTATAAATTATTTTGGCCATAACTCTGATCCCATAGTCCGACCTGGCCAATTTTCATAGGAAACAATGGGAAAGGATTCTGCGTCGAATGCAATTTGTTGCAGCAAATCGGTTGAGGATAAGTGCCCGGAAAATGAGTGACATTTTTACGCGATTTTACGTATAAATTTGTATTTTGGCATAACTCTGATCCCATAGTCCGACCTGGCCAATTTCTTCAGGAAACAATGGGAAAAGAATCTGCGTCGAATGCAACTTGTTGAGAAATCGGTTGAGGATAAGTGCCAAAATGAGTGACATTTTTGTCGTTTGTGCGCACACACACACACACATACACACACACACACACACACACACACACACACACACACACACACACACACACACACACACACACACACACACACACACACACACAGACATCACCTAATTCGTCGAACTGAGTCGATTGGTATATAACACTATGGGTCTCTGGGCCTTCTATAAAAGTTTGTTTTGAGGATCATATATTTACCGTATACTTAGTATAGAGAGGAAAACCGAGGCCTTCGTCCAGCCGCCTCCCACTTCTGCAACTTTAGTTTAGTTAATGGCACGATTCTTCGTTCGCCCCTATCGTCGGACAGCTTCGAGGGAAATGTACTTTTACACATAAAAAGTACAAATGATCCAAAAGAAATACAAAATGATCCATGAAAATATGTTTTTGATCCATAGATTGAAAATGAAAATCATAAAAGGGTCGATGATCCATAAGGCAGTGTAAAACGATCCATGGTTCGCAAAATATAGCAATAAATGAGGTTTTTCTGTGGGTCAAATTTTGAAAAATATCGGCATATTTAACAAAATACCCATAAGAGAATCCCAGATGATCCATAAAGTACTTGCTTCTGCGCAATAAATTTAATGATAATGTTCCAGTAAAACCGAAAAATTACTTTAATGTATATTGGAATGATCCATAGATTTGCAAGGTATTTTCCACACTTCAACAAGAATGTAACATAAAATAAAGCAAATGTTCCATGATATAAGTCAAAACGCATACTTAAATTGTTTTTTGTTCCATGGAAAATATAGAAATGAGCAATAAAATTGCATAGTGATGAGCCATGAAATAGTATTGTTCGATCAAAACCAATACAGGGTTACACTACAAATCTAATAACGGCAGCAATGAATCATCGCAATTGATGGACCCCTCAAAATATGTTCGGTAATAGATACAAGTATCCCTAAAAACATACGAATGATCCATAGATATGAAGTCCGATCCATAAACAATATTGGTATGAACCGAAGTAATGCGTATTTTCCATCAAAGTGAATTCGTTCCATACAAATTTGCAACTTAAAAATGTCTTACATGATCTGAAAACTGTTCAGAAAGTGCAAACTTAAATAAAATGGTCACCTTAGTCTTGTTTACGTATGAATGACGCTTTCAAACTTTCGAGCCTATTAAACAAGAATGAGAGTGCAGAATGAATGTATGGTGTATAAGAACTTGACTTTATGGAATTTTCGGATGTTCAAAATACAGAAGCTTAGATTTCATGATTTTTTAACGTTTTATTATAAATCTAGAAGTTTCTCGTCGATAATCTGACAATTACAAAATTAGTATTTTTATCTAAATTTGGTATTTTGTTGAAAATATTTTACGTTGACGTAGCTTCCATGACAGATCGAAAAAAATGTTTTAACAGTTCTATGGAAGATTTATTTTGTTGATAAATGATTAACAAATAGTGTCCTTGAAAAGTTATTTAATGTTAATATTCGTATAATAAAAAGCGAGGGTCATATGATAATATAGGTGAATTGATCCAACGAACCTTTGTGTGATATAATAATAATTGATTTTGAACTTAATCAATCTGGTTTAAAGCGTTATTGATAAAGGATACCAAAAATGCTCCCATATTATTTATGACTGGCACAATAAACTATAGATTTAACGAAAATTGTATTTAGAGCTTGTTCTTGACGCTATAAGACATAATAAGCAACGAATACATTGATGTTCAAACGCTAAGATCGCATTAATTACCTCAAATATTCAAATCAACGAATCTAAAGATTTGTTAACATAATGCGTATACTTTGGTCATAGCTTAATCTCGTGCTTCACCAGTCAGATTACTGACCTCGGCTGACCTGAACATCGTGTGGCAACTCTTTAAGCGGCAGGGAACATGCCATTAGCGCGCAAGAGTTGTTAGACCACTGAGTCGCGCCAAGTGAATGACGAGGTACCATAATGGTAGTGTTAGCGATAGACCTTATTGTACATTGGGACAATCTGATAGAAAGTCGCTTTGAATATTTAAAATAATAATTAGCGATTATTTTATAGTTCATCGTCTTTTAATGTTTACTGTTTATTTTCCTTATTTTCAGTAGTTACTATATTGTCAATATGTTGAAGATAACATTACGGCAATATTTCGTATATCTTATATCACATTTTACCTTTTGAATTCGTCAATGAATATATACATTTTCTTTTAAATTGTTCTACTGTTTTGTTTTTTATAAAATTTAAATAATATATCACAGAAAGATTTCAATAATTATAATGTGAAGTTAACGAAGGTTTGATCGTTTTTGTATTTTGTTTTTCATTGGCATATTGATAGATATAGAGTATTTGGTATTCAATCTCAAATGCATTAGTTCCAGTGATAGTTGGTTGTTAGATGAATTGTTTCATCAAAGAATGTGAATTGTAATTATTTAACTCTATAAAAACCCTAAGTAATTCTGCCTTTCTCGTAATTAGTCAACATTCCAACCACAGAACGCACTAAAACGAAAGATTATTATTTGCCTAAAAGGAAAGGTTGAACAAAACATTTAAACTGAAATTGTAGGCATTTAAAATGGTTTCAACCCACAGCATAATAAACTATGTTTCCAAACAGGTTGGTGGTTCTGACTATTTGAGTATTTTACATTTCGTATAAAATAAGCAACATTCATCCTTAGTAGTGGATGATGTAGTGGATGTACTGGATTTTGTGTTGTTTAAAGTTATATATTCATTCATATTGTAAGCGTTCAAATGTTAGTTGCATCTTAGTTTTGAATAAAACTTAGAAAATATCTATTTATTATTAAACCTTTTAAATAATGTTTTTCCGTTTTCACGTAATATCTGTTGAATTTTTGATGTTTTGGTTTTCGAAAATATGTCTTGTTCATGTAAAACTCATAAGAATTTTTTTGTGGCTATCCGCCACAATAATTATCTACTTGCGGTTTGATCATTCTATTTTTGTTATGTAATACGTCTTTATTGATTCTGTCTGATATAAAAAATGGAAAATTGAACGTCACTGATCGTGCAAATGTTTGCAATTTTAATACGTTATGATGTATACCCAATCGTATGTTTTGTTGTTGAGTGCATTTTTAAAATTGACGGGTTCTACTCATCTACGTAATAATACGTCTACAGTTCGTACAGCAGGTCAAAGGCTGATTCAAGAACTTACATCTACTTTTGAAACTTTTTAATGAGAAAAAAGTACTGAACAAGAGAAAGTCAAAGTTTAGTTAGTTTAGTTTTAGTTTAGTTTTAGTTTAGTTTTGGTTTAGTTTAGTTTGTTTAGTTTAGTTTAGTTGTTTAGTTTAGTTTGTTTAGTTTTAGTTTTTTTGTTTAGTTTTAGTTTTGTTTTTTTGCTTGTTTGTTGTTAGTGTTTAGTTTTGTATTTTTAGTTTGTTAGTTAGTTTTAGTATAGTAGTAGTAGTTGTAGTTTAAGTAGTTATGTAGAGTCAGTTTTAGTTGTTATGTTATGTTTAGTAGTTTTAGTAGTTAGTAGTTTTAGCATTAGTTTAGTTTAGTTTTAGTTTAGTTTTTAGTCAGTTTTGTGTTTCAGTTTGTTTAGTTGTTAGTTTAGTTTTATTTTAGTTTTAGCTAGTTTTAGTTTAGTTTTAGCTTAGTTTTAGTTTCATTTAGTTTTAGTTTAGTTTTTATTTTAGTTTAGTTTAGTTTTAGTTTAGTTTTTAGTTTGTTATGTTTGTGTAGTTTGTTTAGTTTTAGTTTCAGTTAGTTTTAGTTTAGTTTTAGTTGCTTTAGCTTGTTTAGCTTAGTTTAGCTTAGTTTTAGTTTAGTTTTAGCTTAGTTTTAGCTTTAGTTTCTTTTAGTTTGCTTAGTTGTTTAGCTTTAGTTTTAGTTTAGTTTTTAGTTTAGTTTTTAGTTTGTAGTTTAGTTTTAGTTTAGTTTAGTTTAGTTTAGTTTGGTTTTAGTTTAGTTTTAGTTGTTGTAGTTTTGTGCTTAGCTTTTTAGTTTAGCTCATTTGGCTTTTGCAGTCAGCTCAGTTTGCCTGTCAGTTAGCTCAGTTTTGCCTAGCTCAGTTGTTTTAGTTCTCAGCTTCAGTTTTGTGCTTAGTTTTAGCTTCAGTTTTTGCCGCCTTAGCTTGCCAGCTTGCCTTGCTTGCTGTGCTAGCTCAGCTTCCTTGTGCTTAGTTTTAGCTTAGCTTTTAGCCTAGTTTTTAGCTTAGTTTTGCTAGTTTGTGCTTAGCCTTTTAGTTTAGTTTAGTTTAGTTTTAGCTCAGTTTTATAGTTTTAGTTTAGTTTTTAGTTGTTTTAGTTTTAGCTTAGCTTTTAGTTTAGTTTTAGCTTAGTTTAGCTTAGTTTTAGTTAGTTTTAGCAGTTTTAGCTAGTTTCAGTTTGTTTTAGCTCAGTTCAGTTTAGTTTAGTTTAGTTTAGTCAGTTTTAGTTTAGTTTAGTTTAGTTTTAGTTTAGTTTTTAGTTAGTTTTAGTTTAGTTTTAGTTTAGCTAGTTTAGTTTTAGTTTAGTTTTTTAGTTTAGTTTTAGTTTAGTTTAGTTTAGTTTTTAGTTTAGTTTTAGTTTAGTTTTTAGTTTAGTTTTAGTTTAGTTTTAGTTTAGTTTTTAGTTTAGTTTTAGTTTAGTTTTAGTTTAGTTTCTTAGTTTTAGTTTAGTTTAGTTTTAGTTTAGTTTTTAGTTTAGTTTTTAGTTTAGTTTTTAGTTTAGTTTCTTAGTTTTAGCTTTAGTTTAGTTTAGTTTAGTTTAGTTTTTAGTTTGTTTTAGTTTAGTTCAGAATAAACGATGTTTTCAAATACGAATATAGGAGCGAAATATGGACATAGATTATTTATTGAAATATCAAATGTAGTTAATAATGACAATTAATAAATTTTGTCTAGAGACTTTATTACCAGCTGACGTTCGGCTACGCTTTCACTGATATTAGTCTCTCACAGTGCTTTCGTGATAAATTTTGGCCGTCCACATGGCTTCTTCGAAGATAATATTTGTGTTAGCTTTCAGCCCGAGAGTATAGCATTTTAACAGCAACGACCAGTATATGGGCGCACCCATTAGTTTTAAAGAAGTTTTTACACGTGCAGATCCATGCCGTGAATCTACTCCCTAACCTCCACACGGGCAACTTTACCCAGCTCCTCCATGTAGGCATCAAGGGAAGTATATTCAGGGTTTCAAAATTTTCGATGTCCTGTGTCACTTCGTTAACTCCTTCCGGGAGATAAACGAATACTCTGCCTTGATGGTTTTGATTACTGTTCGCAACTTTTTTGTCTTAAGGTATTCGAAAGCTTCCTTCATCGGCGAGAGCTACTTGCCTCCGATACCACAACGATCTGGGTCGCTGTACGCTTCTGTATACGCATTATTTGCTCTTTAAATGCCGAGAAAGGCTCTTTATGGCGCTTCAAATAATTGTACTTAATCGATTTGTTGATCGCTTCCACACCATTATTGGTAGCGGGCATCCTGGCAGAGCCGCTTGTACCATTCCGAATACTTTTATGTAGGGTACTTATCGAAAAACGCTGTGAACGATTCGTAAATACTATACTTCGCTATAAATAGCTCCAATGGGCACCAAATGTCTTTTGGTTGGTGCTATTTGCAATAGCGCACCTCCGCTTCAGCTGCTCCTGAACCTCTATAGGCATCTCAGGGTGCTTTTTGAAGTGTTTGATTATATTTTCCTTGACATGAAAATAACAGTTAAGTAGCACGACAGCTTGTCCGAAGACGCAACGCGCCGCGTCTTTAGCGCCAGTTCCCGTCACTAAGGAAATTAGCAACTCTGACATCTCCACCTTGATTTAGCCGCGGAAACAAGGGTCTGAAAACGAACGTATAATCGATTTGCTCCTGATTGGTGATGCAAGCAATGCACAGGGTGCGCTTTTTCATTTGATCGATTATGGAGCAAGAAGTGGATACCCTGCATAGTGATTTTAAATGCAATCAGCAGCGATCGTTGTAAAACGACAGAGGTATGAGAGCATACGTTTCGAAGAAATTATGATCCGAAATTTTCTGTTATCGTGGTCGACGTCTTTCCGATTATGAAAGCCTCGCGAGCATCATCTGGTACAGCACATCTAGATGACAGCCAAGTTTCCAGCCACCTAGAAATGGTCAATTGTAAAATACACAATGTTAGAAAAAAGGTGATTGAAATGAACAATTGTCCATATCCATACTAGAAACGAAGTAATCACTGTAAGACGCCTCGAGTAATAAACGTGGCGAACGAGAATGGGGTGCTAGAAATTTCGGGATTTATTCTGCAGTCGAAGAAATTCCACAAGAATATTTGTAGAAAATCCTGTAGAATACTTTCACAAACACCGAAGAATGTCCTGGAGGAATTTTGTAACAACAACCGGAGGAATCGAGAATTCTCTTGGTTAAACTTGAAAGTTTTCGTATTAAACCGCAGAAGAATCTCCAAAGATTTCTAAAGGAACTCAAGGTTGCTGGGGAGCTCCCTGAGAAATCTTCAAGAGATCATATAGATGATTTTAATTATGTATATATATATATTTACCAAAAGACATCGTTCCAGTGCCGAACAGTTTTTCTCTTGAAGATTTCATTGTGTTCAGCGAGCCTTGTCAAAGTTGCCATTGTTCGCTTGAAGTGTAGTTTAATATGCACGACGGTATACCTCGATCCTACTTAGTTTATCAATCAGTTGTTTATCTCCGGTTGCTAACTTGACCGTGCCAAGTTTTCGGCTGGGGGTCATGGCAGCTATGTTGTCCTTTAGCACCGACTGACACGTCTCCTGTAGTGTTGGGTATAAAGGCCAATAGTTGTCGCGTACATTGAGGCTCTTGCACGTACTTTGATCCGGCTACAATTGTAGTATCGCATTCGACCCTTAGCCGGCGTGTTCTCGGATTTTAGTCGAAATCTGCTCCCAACTTCCTGACGAAATCATCCAGGTCTTTCAACGGAAGCTCCGAATAAACGACCAAGTACTCTTAGCTTTTGACGAAACTTCCAACTCAACAGTGCCTGGTCCGGTGTCCGCCTTTAGCAGAAGGAAGGAAAAATAACATTCAGGTCATCATATAACCACGATAATTTTGAGAATCATGTTATTTCTACATAGGATGCATTTTAACTGAGCTGTGAAATGCGCACGCTACAAAACAAGACCGTACTGAAGGTGGCAAGTTTCGTTAGATTTTCCGTCATTTCTCTGGACATAAAAGTATCAAATATCAAAATTGTAACTTGCTCATAACATAAGTCTCACAGTTCATAACTGAGGAATGGCTCATGTAAAATTAGCTGCGTGGCGGTGCCATTGTTCCTACCTTATACATACTATAAATTCCATAGACAAGCGATACACAGTTGAGTAATTACGATTTAGTGTGTTTTCCGTTTTTCACACGCTACGTCGATTGCAATCGTGATATTATTCTCGTTTAGCTACACACTAACTGACATTTCGTTTGCTACACTGTTTCGCTTGTGACAAAGGGGCAAAATGATGAGTAATAAATTATCCTCTTTGCAGAGAAAGAATTAATTCTCAAATTCAATTCTTCAAATAACAAATGATTTAAAGCTCAGCATTGGCAATGGCCAGTTCTTTTCTAGAACACAATTGAGACAGCAGCATCCCACATTTGATTTTCTCATGCAATAAGATTCGATGTGATATTTAGATAGTATTTATACTTAAGGACCATCCACAAAGTCATGTCACGCTCTAAGGGGGAGGTGTTTGAGAAGCGTGATGACCTGACATTTTTTAGTGAAATGATACAAAAGCGTGACGAAGGAGAGGATGGAGTAGAAAACTACCATTTTTGCGCGACATATTTTATCAACTTTCCTAATATTGCGATATGTTTATTATTGTTGTAGTAAAAAGGATGCACTCTATAACAGAGATGGCACAAATTGGAACAGGCGCTTGCTTTCAAATCAGTTGTTCCAGTCGAGCACAAGGTTCTTAAAGGTAGCGAATATTGCGCCACTTGTATAATGCAGGCACTTTAGTTTGTAGGTAGATACCCTGTTTCATAGTTTACATGGAACTTAAACATTGTGTACACACCAAATTGAAGAATATGTTTCAGCAAATTATTTGCTGGTAATTAACCAGTAATTTGGAACTTGCTGATAGCTTGGAAATTTTTTCCGGTTTGCTGAAATTTAGTAAACCTTGCTAGATTGCTGTACATTCAGCATGTTCTACTGCTGTCACTGTCACTGCAGGCCTTGGTAAAAAACATCACGTTTAAATTTTCTAGACCGCGTTTCTAGTTTCGTTTTGCAAATTTTAAAATCGTAAAATCATTTAAAGTTATGTGCTGAATCGATCTGAAGCTCATGAGGTCTTGCAGAGCCTGAAGTCCAACCGTTGCAAAGTGATGTGAAGTGAAGCAGTGAAAAAGCTATTCGTAAGTTGAGCAATAAAAATAATAATTTGTCTTTTTTCAGCTTTCAAAAAATGGCGGACATCATAAAATGTTTTAATTGTCATCAATCAATTGTATAAGGCCGATATTGCATATGGTCGATGGCTTGAAGACAAGTAAAAATGCATGAGGTCATTGATACAAATGCATGAAAACTTTATGCTTGCACAAACTGATCATTTGCAACAAATGTTTAATTGTATGTATATTAATAAATGTAAGTCTTAGTTTGTTTATTTGTTATTGCTACTGCTTTGAATAAAAGCCATAAAAATCCTAAATATCCTTTGAAAATACGAAGAAAAATATTTTATAATAATCATGATAATAAATAAACAAAATGTAACCAGCTGGTTTACAGCAATTTTGAACATTTTGCTGAATTGATACAGCAAAGTGCTGTCAAATCATATTCCAGCCGAAATGCGGAGTTTTCAGCATAACAAGCTGATGATTCAGAAACGACTGACAGATATGACAGTTCAGTTTGCTGAAAGTTTCGGTAATTTTTTTTACTGAAATGATTGCTGAGTTATCAGTTTGCAAAATTCAGCAAAATTTTGCTGATTTTCGGCGAAAAAATTTGGTGTGTAGGATCGACGCTAATTGAACATGACCATACTAATCCAAAAACAAGGCAGTTAGAGACTTATTTAAAAGTGACGAGATAAACTGATATATTTTGTAATAGTAAATATGCAGCTGAGAAAGTAGATGTACCGTGCAGATTACTTTACGTAACCTTCGGAGGTATATTCAAATTTTAAGGAGCAGCATCCTGATGTAAAATAGGCTTTTTATGTCTTTGCAGCTGTCGGAAGCATTATTCAAACACCTAAAATATAATAATCGCTGACTTTTCAAAGAACTGTATAGATGCTGTACAGTATATAAGTGATTTCATAAGGGCCAAACGCTCAATGCATAATCCATTCTTTGCTATGGGTCGTACACATATTACGTAAGAATTTGTGGGGAGGGGGTTTGTCGTTTCTTACGCACCATAAAAATAAAAAATCATTTGTACGAAAGCAGCCTTAGGGGGAGGTATGGAGTCAAAAACCCAAAAAGTGCTTGCGAATAAGTGTAGGCTCCTGTAAATCAAGCGCAAGAATTAAATTTTATAAGCTTTTATAGCAATCGGAGTTTGCTTATTAGTTATTTTGCTTTATTTTTGCTTATTTTAACAATTGACGAATTTATCGCAAATTGTTAAAACCTGTTACCTGGCCTATATTGCCGTTATACGCATAGCTGCCCCATATACATAGGAAATCCCAGCAAACATGGGACAAATATGCGTATGATGGTAGTATAAAATATGCGTATGTTGGTAGTATAAAAGATACATGTTTTCAGATCAGGAGTCAATACCAAAATGAAATGAACTGGCGCCAGCGAAAGTGGTACATAAACCATTTTTGTCGATTTTGTGTTTTTACACTAACTGTTTCGTAAAGGTCTAGTGAGGGAATAACGAAGAGATATGCACTTTGAATTTCTGGTATATATCACAATAGCAATCGTTGAAAAAGTGGCATGTGCAGTTCTATCCACTAAAATCAGACTACTGAAAAGAAATTTTGACAAATGGATGTTTCCGCCATAGATTTTGACCCTATTTTGAACTTCAAGATGGTTTATCGTTTAAAATAATTTGATAAATTTGTTAGTACCACTTTTTACTGGCAACGATTTTCGGTTTCTGCTTGTTCCCATTAATAGTGGTACATGTGTATTTTGTTCTAACAAACTTGAAATTTAGGAAGAAACTTGCATATTTCATCACTACCTTTCGGCACATCAGTCACGACACGTTGGTACGGTTGAGCTGCAGAAAATTGCTAATTTGAGTTTTATTTTCGAGATTTTTGGAGAAATGCTCCTGTAAAATTTACCAATGTAACATGAACCACTTCGCTGGCACCGGTTCAAATGATGCAAAGGACGCCAAAAATTCAAAATCATGTTTGCCTTTTACGTAAAGCCTATATGATCGCTCCAAGAACAACCTTTTATAGAAGGCCCGGAGACCCATAGTGTTATATACCGATCGACTCAGTTCGACGAATTGCGGTGATGTCTGTGTGTGTGTGTGCGCGCACCTTGTACCAAAATGTATCAAAAGTGTTATTTTTCGGGAACTTATCTCAGCCGACGCATTCGACGCAGACTTCTGTTCCATTGTTTCTATTGAAATTGGCCAGATTGACTATGGGCTCGGAAGTTATGGCCAATATACTTTTTTTTTAATAGAAAAATTGAGTAAAAATTGTAATTTTTCAGGCACTTATCTCCAACTGATTTACTCGCAACAAGTTGCATCCTGTTCCATTTTTTTCATTGAAAATTGGCTAGATCGAACCTTGGGCACGGAAGTTATGGACAAAATGTAATATTTTATTTGCACGCGAAAGGCACCATCACGCTAGGTGGATTAAACAGGGTTTTACAATTATGCTTTTGCTTGTTTTGAGGAGTTCAAAGGTGTTATCGTATCATATAAATATATGCTTTATCGATCTAAACTTTTTCCTGTACAAATACTTCAAACTTTTCTGGACGATAGAGATTGTTTAAATTCTATTTTTCTCAGTCGATACTTATGCAAAGTGAAGTCATAATATATGCAATATATTCAACTCAAGTGAATGAAACCCATACATTGCAAAATATTTAAGAACAAAGTTTAAAGTAAATGCAAAAGAATTACTCACCTCCAACTTACACGAAACGCTTGAGGAAGCCTCGACAAGAGGCAAACCAAGGAAGTTCGCTCCTGCTCCTGCTCTTGCACTTGTAGCGTAGTTGGTATATTAGGAATAGCATTTTTCGGGTGTAACGACGGATTCATTGCGCTGCTCTTCAGAGCTCGTCTATCATTGATTTGAGGAATCGAAGACCTTCCTTGATGTTGATGGGCCTCTTAAAATAATTGCAATATAATTACATACGCTATGAATGTGATAAAGGCGATAACATTAAAATTCATAGCAATCACATGTTTTTTTTGAACACCTGGGGCCACTTTATAGGTCCGAATATTTACTTGACATAAAATCAATCATGAGTCAGCTGAGGATGAAACGAATGGCAATGATGCTCTCTAAGAGCATCATTCCGGCGGGAGCATCTTAAGATGGATCACCACCAGCGCTCTTATTATAATTTCGTCAACTTTTCGCATTGCGACTATTCGGCCTCAAATTGGTTGTTGCTGTATTCCGTACGGTGACGTTTGACAGTTTATCAAATTAGCAGCGCTGTTCACGCGCTACCAAATTTGGTCACTTGTCAGTTGCGCTACTTTTATAGCAGCGTTTAGTAGCGACCGATATAGTGTCAAGTAATGATTCTGGGAGCATCATAATGGGCGCGAGTATTTTGATCACCTGCGTAGCGCTGTTATTTTAGTTAATCACTTTCGTATCGGTCATTGTTTAGAGCGACTGGTAAAGTGCGCGCAATGATACTGCGCTCAAACGACTAATACTGCGCCTGTTAATCTTGTTTCTACGAGCAATGGATATACTATCAGCTCGTCACCTCCGGATTGGCAATCCTACGCATTGGCTTCCAAGCTGGAGACCAAATAATATGGCAGGCTTTACCAAAATCAAATCAACCACATCTACGTCAGTCGAGAAGAAACGAATCTTATTGATGTACGGAATAAACGTAGTGCCGATATCGAGTCGGATCATCACTCCCTCATTGGCGAAATACGCCTTTGCATTGCGCGGATTCGCCGCCAGGAGGAGAGAGTCGGACGACGGTTCAACACACGACTGGGAGATGCCACGGTGAAAAGATCCCGTTGAAGAACTGAGATCCGTGCAACAGATATTCCGGAAGGTGCAGCGTGGAAGACCAATGACCGCCATCAAGAACGCCTTCATCGCCACCAGCGAAAATAATAATCAGGGCGAAATGCGCGCTCAGAGAAAACAATGGATCACTGACGCGACCAGAGAGCGGTGGGTAGAAAATCTGCCACTCGCAATTATTCATTGTATTTTTTAGACCTCATACAAAATTGCTGAATTTTTGAAACATTTATTTTAAAGAGCTATTTTTACCCACTAGAGAACATTTTCTCCTGGTACATCGTAGGGGTTTCTATTGACAAATCGGGGCTAGTTAGGACATTTTGAAACAAGAATTATAACGTGTTACTCATATTGCCAGTTTTTTTTAATCAAAATCCAAAGTAGCAATACGTAACTGAACGAAGTAATACCGATCTTCCGCAATTGTTCTGCTCGCCTGGTCTTGTATTCGATTCAAAATTTTAGTTTTGTTGAAGTCGAATATATGTCCCTCTTCCATGAAGGGTGGTAGAGATTAGCGAGAAAGGAAAGAAAAAAAAAGTTATGTTTGTCTGACTGAACAGCTAGGAGGTTGCCAGCTAGTAGTAAGTGTATTTTGTGTGAATTATTGTTTGATTGTGAAAATTGTAATAAATGTGATTTTAGGCGTCTGATAATGGCTGAAGCGTAGTAAGCCGAAACGCGTAACGCTAAATTGCTGTTTTGATTTAATTGTCACCGAAAAAAGCCAACCAAAAAAAAAAAAGTACGTGGATTAATCCGGTTGGGTCTCCAAATATTTCGAAAACTCGCAACGCCCAGCCTTTCTGACTAAGCTTCTAAGTCTATCCCAATTTCGCCATCTGATGATATCAGACTGTCAAGATATTGAAATCCTCCGATCGTCCGGCTACTGCAAAGTTTGAGAGACTGTTCTCGTTGGCATGGTTGAGTGCCTGGTCCTGCTGACGTTGATGGTGAGATCCGCCGCAAAGAAGCATACGGTCAGCTCGTTCAGCTTACTCCGCATAAAAGAGCGTTCGCAGTACTAAAACAGTGTTTCGTCATCATTAGTCAAATCAGAGTCGTCTAGATGTTCCACAACAGTAAACTGCCAAAGCAGCTCAAGGTATGGTACACGGTCAATCGCACCCACCATGATCTTATCGGTTGGTACGCTAAGAGAAGTAACAGTGGAGATGAAATGCATCCTTGCCTCACATCAGTGACTATCCGAATGAGCTCATACAAAGCTCCGACCCTATCTGAAAATCCCTTGCATCCCAGGGCGCCACACAGATTTTTGTGATTCAGACAATAGAATTCCCTTCCGTAGTCAATGAATAGCAAATAAAGAGACACTTCCAACTTGTTGACCTGCTCCAGAAAGATGTTGCTAGACCAACATTTGAAAAGGGCGCAACAGCCAAAATTTATTCCTTCTGATTCTTCGTCTACATATATAGCATAGTTGAATTGTTGCTACCATATTCACACAGACAGCATAGAACAGGATGGCTGCTTTTTGAAGAACTGGTTGAGACTTGAAGAAGCTGTTTAAAGTGCTCGAACCAACCTTTCAGCTGTCCAAGTCAGTGAGTAACTGAGGCAATAATCTCCTGTTGCTGCAGCCATCCTTTCTTCATCGGTCAGAAAGTTCACCCATGCCCGCCTGACCTGCCTGCAGCAGCGCCCAACTTCCACTTTCAGAGATACATCCCGTTGACGGGACTCGTACTTCACTCCTCTGATTCTTCCCGTTCCTCAGCCTTTGCTTCTGTACGCTCCTTAATCTTCCATCGGCTTACATCTGTAATCCATTATTTTCGCTGAGTGCTTAGCTCATCCAAGTTGTCCTCGCCGGTTTCGATAAAAGTATTCTTCGCCGCCCACTTCTCTTCTACGCTGCCACTTTTCGGACATCCACTACCCGAGTTCCAAGCTCTTCAACGAACGATCTCTTCACAGCTGCATCTTCCAGTCGGTCTATGTTAATTTTTCGCCCTAGCCTCTCCTCGAACCGCTGAATCTGAGCAATGCGTTATCAGATCCCGCATCAAAAGATGATAGCCAAACGCGATGTCAGCGCTGCATTAATTACGGATTCAAGAAGGTCTCCATTTTCAGCTGATCTATTTCCAGAGGAGCCAAATACTAACCAACTAAAAGCAGCTCTAGAGGAGTAAGTCGAACGCTGCTGGCTGCAGTCGGGAGAAGCGGGTGGGTGATTGGAGCAAGAACAAATCCGTGATCCTAATTCTGATACAGGGAAAGGTTGGCAATTCTCCAACGACAGCAGGCAGGATTTCGCCCCGGACGATCATGTGAAAACCATACTGTCATGCTTTGTATGATGCTGGAGCAGGTCAATAAATTTCGAGAGTCCCACATTTGGTATTAATTGACCACGGAAAAGCCTTCGTTCGTCTGAATCTCGAAAAACTATGGGGCGTCCCTAGAAGCAAGGGAGTTCTAGATATAATCCTGTCCTACATAATTGAATCGCTAGAGTGAGGAAAGGATGAATGTATTATATCTGTGTTACTGTTGCCCATCGACAAAATCATGGGCCGCTCTAGCAGCCTACCACCATACAGCAATCGAACGACCTCGACCTAGATGATGATACCCATAGGCTCCAACTTTGGGGGGTCGAGGAACTTTTTGCTCTCTCAATAATTATCTAAGGCCGATTCAAATAGCTACCAGACTATTTTATTCACAATGGATGTGCAGTTCATTCTTGCGTTCATGACCATGCAAATCCTCGATGACAAAAAGAGCTTATTTGTTCATTGTTTGGCTCAATCATTGGATGTACAAGACACCATCAAGACTGTTCCTGCCTGTAGGGATATAACAATCATGGCTAAGGATATGATCAATTTTATCAGGGATTCTCCAAACGGGTTCTCTGGGATCAATTTTGTCTGGGATTATATTTCAGTCTCTCGAATCAAATGATCATGGTTTGAATTCAAAGGAGAATGAGAACATTTTCACTTATTATGTCTGTATACACTCTCAATCTCCCGTAACACGGTAGATCACTTTGACATAGTGTGTTGCGGTGTAAGATCTACCAAACAGAGCCCTAGCCTAATCCATTTTTCTAGCTAGGGCAATAAGTTGTGGTAATTAAGGATTCATCGTATTTAGTCCTCGCTACCAACAGCAGTCTCAGAAATAAAACATAATTAATGTTGCCTTGCAGACAGTTGAAAGACTCAAATTCCTCTTGTTTGAGGCTAAACTGTATGCAGCGGAAACAACTTTTCAAGCAATTAGTTAAAAAACCTCGGTACCCGGTCCTAGGCTGAACTGACTGCTGGAAAAATCGAGTTAGGGGTTTAAATACGTACTAACTCTTCTTGAACTGGTGAACAATGGTAGTGAGAGGAACACACGGAAGTTCTTATTACTGAACAAATTCTCTTGCGTGAAATGGTCTTGTAGACAGAGCTAAATCCCAGGTTTTAAGAGTTTCACTGGTGATATTCTAGAAGCAAGACAACCCAAGTAACAATCTCAATGCTTCGAAGATTTATGCTAGTTTTATAGAGGTTTTATTACGGCATGTAGAAATGCTTAAAGTTTTATTTTGGTTTTATTCAGTTGTCATTTAATTAGATCCGCAAGAGTACTTGAGAACTACGTTTTGAATTCCAATATAAAACCACAGCTCTTTAGGTTTCATAATGCTCCTGTGTTCCTTAAAGAAATGGAACTGACATAAACCCAGCAGTTAAGTTATATGTTGGTTTTGATCAAGACTTATAAAAGCTGCCAAGTTTCGTAGAGTCATGTATAAAACCCACATATAACCTTTACTCCTGAAGAAGACCTGCATAGGAATACGAAGCTTGAAACTACTAACTACTATGGATAGAAACTAAATTTTCAGCACAAATTGTTTGACCCACGGATTTTTTTTCATTTCGCTTTCAGTCGAAAATGAAAAAAAAACATTAGCAGTTTTTTCTATGTCGTGAATTATGTAGGGGAACTGTTCCGATCTCCATCTCACTCACTGAAAATACATTCATCTTATCGGGAAGCAAAGAAATACGGCACCAATTTCTTCGCTTCTTTTTGTCAACATGCAAACACCTGCTAAAAAAAATCACAAATCAAATACCTTTCCATTGCTCTGCTTTCAATGGGATGAACATCGGAGCCATGAGTTGAAATCCAGGAACAGCTCCTGTTCCCAAAGTCTTCGGTTAAAGACGTCCTCCACGCGGTCGATTTCTTTTAGCAATTTACAACACCGATGAGTGTGTATTGTAACGTAGCTTTTGCTGCAATTTATTGTTATTTTAATTCAATAATATATAACTTAGGTTTTACTCACATAAATCGGTTTGCATGAAGGCTTAAGGACGGTTTTACCGATCGGAATGAGTTCCGTATGCTTCCTGCATGAATAGGCTAAGTTAGGTTAAGCTTTAACAATAGAATTATGTAACTTACGATTTGCATGAAACTCGAGATAATTTAGATAGGAACAATTAATCTTAGTAACTAACAATTTTAGCATGTAACTAGCTGTAAGAAATAGTTCAATTTTAATTTTATCAAATTAGTTCAAAGTATTTATCAGATTAGCTTCACCTTAGAATTCTCAACTATTGCAAGCACAATTCATCTTTAGAATTAATTATAAAGTGCATGACACACCAATCGTCACGGTCTGATCATTCGCTGTCATCCTGACAGGCCTGTCGACGAGCCTTCGGCCGTCACGGTACCGTTACCAGAAGGGCTGCCAGTACCAACATTCTCTCCCCCGTAATTCTGGCCACCAGGTCCAGTGTTACCACCATTATCAACTTCTAGTACTGCCAGCCTATCCGCTGATCTACGCACCAGCCCCCTCTTTGTACCATAGCTTACCTTATTCTTCCATTCATAATGACTAGTTTGAACAATGCGACCTCTGGTCCACTCGTTCCGCTTTCCCTCACCGACTGTCAGCACTAACTGTCCGTCCACCAACGGTTTCGTTACGCCACACCACTTCGGCCGCGTAGTTAACGTCGGAAAGTACTCTTTAATCCACCTTCTCCAGAATACGTCTAATTGGTGCTGAACTTGATTCCACGAAGAGCGTAGAGCTGCTACTGAATCCGTTGCTTCTATTGCCGGTTGTCTGACGCCGCTGGAATTGCCGAGCAAGAAGTGGTTCGGCGTAAGTGCCTCGCTTTCCTCTGAAGTAATTGGCATATACGTTAGTGGACGGCTGTTTACAATTGCTTCAGCTTCGATGATGAATGTTCCTAGCGCCTCATCGTCAAGTTTACGATCATTGTTGTACGCCATCTCGACGGCAGTTTTGATGGAGCGGACCATCCTCTCCCAGGCTCCGCCCATGTGCGGTGTCCCGGGTGGATTAAACATCCACTTTGTGGAGGTACCGGTAAACGTAACGGCTAGTTGTTCAACTTGCTCTTGTAGTAATCTGAAGGCACCCTGAAAATTTGTGCCGTTGTCCGAATAAATCTCTACTGGTGAACCTCGTCGACAAACAAACCGCCGAATGCACTTGATGCAAGAATCGGTGGTCAAATTGTGAGCAACTTCGACATGAACCGCACGAATTGTCATGCACGTGAACAAAGCTACCAATTTTGCATCTACCAATTTTCACAGTCAACGGCCCGAAGAAGTCCAGACCGACATAAGAAAATGGTCTCACAAATGACGCCATCCTAGCTAGTGGTAAAGGCGCCATGCGGGGTATCTTCGGTGAGCTTTTGTAGATGCGGAACCATTGGCATTTCTTAGCAACACTGCTCACCGCCGTCCTGAGCTTTGGAATGAAGTATCGCTGTCGGACTTCGTTCACTACCGTTTCCGTGTTACCGTGCAGATATTTCCGATGATAGCTGTCCAGGAGTAGAGCAGTCAACCGATGATTTTTAAGTAGGTAAGATCACTGGAAACCTAGCTTCCTTTTCTACGTTTGGAGCTGCAGCGGTTCTTCCGTCCACTCGAATGATGCCTTGTTCATCCAATATCGGACACAATTGGTACAGGACACTGCTATTTTCTAACGGTGCTTGCTCGCCCATTGTCTTCGAAGAATTTCGTATGAGAACAATCATTTCGTCAGGAAAGCACTGCCACTGGGTCTCCCGGATAAGAAGACTTTCTGCTCGCTGAAGCTCCTCGGATTCAAACGGGCCTATCGATCTTTCTCGTCCACTGACCTTCCGCTTAAGCTATAGTACACGTAAGCTATAGTTCGAACTGCTCTGTTGAGTTGAGAGAACCTTTCAAGTTCCACAAGGTGCTCTGGTATCTGTATTGTGGTAATAGCATAGCATGGTCGCAGCTCTTCTTCTGTGGGGAACGTTTCGGACTTCCTCTCCTTTGGCCATTCAGCTTCCGAAAGTTGCAGAAATGAAGGCCCGTTAAACCAGATGCTGTGAGCTGTTAAATCCGGACCACTTCCCCACTTCGTCGCAATGTCGGCCGGATTATGCTTTGAAGGCACCCAACGCCAGTTTCTCACATCGCTTATCGTTAACAATTCTCCGATTCTGCAAGCAACGAACTGTTTGTATCTGCAATGATCAGCCCGTAGCCAGGAAGGAACCGTGGCGGAATCACTCCACATCACCTTCCTCGTAATGCGTACAGTGTGGTTTTCTTCGACAAATTGCGATAAACGACCTCCAAGAACTGCGGCCTGTAGTTCTAACCGTGGAATGGATTGCGTCTTCAATGGAGCTACTTTTGTCCTTGCAGCTACGAGTACCCATACCGGAACTCAGTCAGAGTTTATTGTTCGAAATAATGCAGCTGCTCAACAAAAGTGTGCAGTTGTAGATTTTTGCATCGTTTATTGGTGGCACCGTCGAAGTGACAGCAAGGAATTTTAAGCTTGCGAACATCTTCAAACAGGTTTGTCCAATTTCGCCATCTACGATGGAGATCGGCGTTCACTTTTTTAACGCACTGTATTCCTGACCTCCATACATCTTGTAGGAGGAGCTTCCAATGCACTACAAAGTGGCTTAGCAGACCCAACGGAAAGAAGAGTCATTAAACATTCAGCAGCTGTTTCTTGGTGGGGCGTTCGTTGCTATTGATCAGATCAACGATATCCTTTTTCATATCTGTTGCGGAACTGAAGGCATCGTCTGTCGTTAATCACAACATTCCGAGTATACGTTCATAGTCGTTTTGATAGACTATCTGCTGCATACATTTTACCTTGTTCCGGCTTTGCTTGATCCAAGCTGCGTAGAACTTAACTGCTGTTCGAAAGCCAATTCCTCAGCTCGAAGCCGCCTTTCTTGTAGACTAACCGCATTTCTTGGGACACTCGTATCGCCTCCTCTATGGATTCGTAGCTTTCCAGAGAGTCATCAACATAATGGTTCCGTATAATGCTTTCGACCGCTCGTGGATACAGCCCCGGAAATCACTTGCTTTCTTATTTTTTTATGTATTGTGCAGAAGCTGGTGAGCACGTTGAGCCAAACGTAGCAACGTCCATGATGTACACGTCGGGCGTTTCAATGGGGTCATTTCTCCAGAGAAATCCTTGGGAGTGACGATCTTCTTTGCGGATAGAGATCTGATGGAACATCTCCTTTAAGTCGGAAGAACCACCCCCTTTGAATTGCCGGAAGCGTAATAGCACACCGGGAAGCGTAATAGCACACCGGGAAGCGAAATTAGTTGATCTGGACCTTTCAACAGTACTGCGTTCAGGGAGATTCCATTCCCGGTAGCTCTCGCATCCCATATCATCCGAAATTTGCTTGGTTTTCGTGGGTTTACAACTGCTCCCAGAGGCAAATACCACACGCGGCGCATGTCTGCATCGTCCAGCTCAGCTGCGCTTGCACGGTGTGCGTAGCCTTTTTCTTCATATTCGTCCAGTTGTCGCTGCAAGGTTAGCTTGAGTTCTGGGTTCCGATTCATTTGCCTCTCTAAACATTCAAGTCGCCTAAGAGCCATATTAAAACTATCAGGGAGTTCTATATGGTCAAACTTCCATAGCAGACCGGTCTCAAAATGGTTACCGATTCGAACAGTTGTATCCTCCAATATTTGTTGAGCTCGGCGTTCTTCCTCCGACAGAAGTGGCACCACAGGTTGTGCTCCGATACCATCGGTGGCAAAGAAATCCTTGACGAGGTCGTGCAGAGTTTGATCTGAGGGACATCCACATGCATGACAGTTGACGGTTGGTTTCTGACTGCTGCTAATCCTACCGCCATAGATACACCAGCCTAGCCTAGTTTTGACGGCAACGGGTTCGTGCCTGCGGCCTTCACGTGTTTTTAGGGGAACCATCAAATTCAAATTGTTGACTCTTTGGAACGGCCTCGCTGTAACTCCTAACCGGTAGTCCTTTAGAATTGCTTCTAGCGCTCAGACATCTATTTATACAAAGGGGTTTGTATGGGCACCTACAGCTCCATCACCGTTTGAACCTCCTCCAGAACGTACGGCTTATTTCTTTCGCTGGTCGAAATTACCAACGACAGTTGTTGCGAATCCTTCTCTATCCTCGTTACATTTGCTGTCCACAGCGGGTTCTGCATACGGTTGATACCAAGTTCCACCGCCAGGCTGTCTTCAATCAGCGTTAGAGATGATCCATCATCGAGGAATGCGAAAGCCTCCGCCATTCCGTTCGGCCCGTGCAAAGTCACCGGCAATATCCGAAAAAGAAGTGACTGTTCTACCAGACGGTGCGTGTGGGTTTCCACAATGTTCATCAATGGCTGTACCACGGTATCTAAGCGGCACGCGAGAAGTGTAAGAGCGGATGATGACGGTATTCGCAGCCATCTGATCCACAAGTACTGGTCTTCCTGCAGCTTCTTCGGCCATGTGAGCTCAAACAGTGTATGCAAAGACCGATTGATTGGATACGCTTCCATCGGTCGTCGATGGAAAGAGACTTGAAGCTGCGACAATCCTGGACACGATGACCGGCGCCCTTACAAACTGGACACACCTTAACTTCCTCCCGCTTTGTAGAAGAAATCATTTCAACACTATACTTTTTATCACTACAGTGGGCATTCACATTTCCCTTCGACTTGACCACGAAAGCACTAGACCTTCCACTGCTGCTGTTGTAAACTGTCACTTTACTCACTGTTCTCACTACGCTGGACATGAAGCTGCTAAAGGTTTTAAGGTTCACTTCTGAAAATCCCTGGAGGTAAGAACCCCATTCTAATTGTAGATGGGGCGGTAATTTGGCGACAAGTTCTGCGAGAAGAGAGGGGTTTAACAGGTGTGCGACTTGTCCAGCAACCTCTAGATGATCGCATAGGCTCTGTATGGACATCCCAAAGTCAATGATAGTTTGAAATTTGTCTACTTTCGGCGATGGAGCTGATCGCACTTTTTCCAGTAGGGCGGCAATTAGCAACTCCGGTCTACCATAAAGTAGATGGAGAGTTTCCATTATATGAGGCACCGATTCGGGTAGAAGTAATCGGCTTTGAACCGCCTCGTATGCTACGCCTTTAAGGCTTCGCTGAAGACGGCATAAGTTTTCTGCACTAGAGTACCCACAAGCTAGTGTAGTGTTCATGAAACTACTTATGAACACTGGCCAATCGGCTGGATTGCCAGAAAAGGAGGGCAAATCGCGTGGCATGACTTGTCTAGCAGCTAACTGCGAAGGTGAGGGGGCATAGGTGGCTAGATTTGTATTTAGTAATGTTGATTGCGAAGGTGACAAAGCAATACTACCAAATTGCTTGATTAAGGGTTGCAGGTTGGCATTGTTATTGTCCGGTGGCATATAAGTTTGTGTTGGACTTTCTGGCTTACCTGGTGGAGCGAGGAGTAATACTTCTCTAAGGGAAAGTGCGGGATGCAACGATCGCGATGGTGCGAGAGTTGATGTGATTGCCGGCAGAGACCTCGAGGCTGGTCCTACGGATGATCTGGTGACAAATGCGGCTGCCGGGTGAAACTCTCTCGGATAGGCAGGGCACGTCGTTGCACCATATGGTATTGAACCTGTCGTAAATTCTTCTTCTATAGATGTCAGCTGTTGCACCGATGGCATTCGATTTAATGATGCCGGTGGAGGTGCTGATGTAGACCATGATGATGATGGTAGCCGAAATTGCAATCCGGCAATCGGTGGTGGAACGTATGTGGGTAGAACCACAGATGCTGCTGACACAGACGATGCTATGGGAGCTTGTGTATACACAGGTGTCATTATCGATACTGATGTAGGTTCGGAGACCACTGGCAGCGAGGCTGATGTGTGCACCAGCGTTGGAGGCGGGACGAATATTGAAGGCGGCATGTCGGTCGATGCTAGTTGTGGTACTACGTTGGCTTGGTTATACACCTGCTCATGCGTTGGAGTCGATTGTGCCACTGGTATTGTGGCGGCAATTCTATTGAAGATACCATGACTATTAGTATTCTCGATACGTTTCAGACCTGTTTCCGAAATTCCTGCTTGTGGAACGTTACCCGACTGGCAACTATTTCGATGGGTTAGCAGCGATGGGTGCTTGAGCGGGCTCGGAATCTCACTGTTGGGCTGCTGTTTCACAGGCGGAATGATGCTGCTAGCGGTGATAACTTTTGGCTCAGCCTGGTTGGGAACTGCTGGCGGCAGTGGTTGAGAACTGTTGTTCCCCGCTGGCGGAACGGGATTGTCTTCTTTCTGCTCTGCACATTGGTTCACCCAATTGACAACCTTATCTAGGCTGTTCTGCTTACTCATTTGGCTACGCTTGCTGTTGACGCTTCGATTGTCATCTTCCAGCTCCAGCTGGGATTCCAAAACCCTGTAATTTTCCTGTACAAACTTCATTGCCTGCAGCTCTTTCAGTTTTTCGAACTGTAAATTCACTCGGTCGGAATTTCCTGATTTTTTTTCGAATTTCGGGAGTGATGGGACTTGGATGCTATACTGAGAATATCGTCACGGCGACACTTCGGAAAGGACCATGATCTGTCTTTGATTGATTCGGAAACGCCGACACACGAGAAGTGACACCATAAATGACAGCCATCACATTGCACCATAGATTCTTCACCGTTCAATCGTTCGCACATTGCGCAATCTGACCGATATTCGTCGAGCGTGTGTGCGATGTTCGATAAAATGTTCTGGTGCATCTCCGGAAGTGATCCATCGGGATTCTGACTCATATCGACGCGTTACTAGAAACTGCTGACGATTTATCAAAATTTTGCTCCCAAAGTTTTCGGCTAAAGACGTCCTCCACGCGGTCGATTTCTTTTAGCAATTTACAACACCGTTGGGTGTGCATTGTAACGTAGCTTTTGCTGCAATTTATTGTTATTTTAATTCAATAATATATATCTTAGGTTTTACTCACATAAATCGGTTTGCATGAAACCTTAAGGACGGTTTTACCGATCGGAATGAGTTCCGTATGCTTCCAGCACGAAAAGGCTAAGTTAGGTTAAGTTTTAACAATAGAATTATGTAACTTACGATTTGCATGAAACTCGAGATAATTTAGGTAGGAACAATTAATCTTAGTAACTAACAATTTTAGCATGTAACTAGCTGTAAGAAATAGTTCAATTTAAATTTTATCAAATTAGTTCAAAGTAGTTATCAAATTATCTCCACCTTAGAATTCTCAACTGTTGCAAGCACAATTCACCTTTAGAATTAATTATAAAGTGCATGACACACCAATCGTCACGGTCTGATCATTCGCTGTCATCCTGACAGGCCTGTCGACGAGCCTTCGGCCGTCACGGTACCGTTACCAGAAGGGCTGCCAGTACCAACAGCTCCCTTATATATTTAAGTGGTTGAAAAAACTGTTCAAACAGCATTTGCTCATGAGGGGTATGAAAATATGTATTTAATCCATACATGCTTTGCCAATTTAACACGAGTAAAACACTTTTATGGTACAAAATATTTAATATGCCATTTAACAATTGCCACTATATGCTTTTTAATTGAAATACTTATTTTTAAAAGTACTTGCATTCGATGCCGAGGGCAGAAAAGTATATCTGTCTACATTGTCATGTTGTCATTATATATAAAACTACCAAGCTTTAGGTTTGACCAAGATAAAACTTGCTAGTCGTAACATGGTCTTGAAAAAGGCCAAGATAAAACCTCTAGGTGTTTGAAATGCCCAGATAGGGCCAGTTCAGGAGTGATGGTTATATAGAGGCATTTTTTATGCAATCAAAGATTTATTCGAAAAAATGTTGCCGATATCAAAAAAATAATGAATTTCATAATCGAAATATCATGCAAATTTCTGTTTCACCTTTTAAACGGTAAAATTGGACATCCTAATAAGTTTTAGGAACAATGCTTTGATTATTTGATCAACCAAAGTGGTTATTCATTGAAATTATTTTTAAAGTAATTAACTAAGGCAATTAATTAAACTTGAAAAATTCTAAATAATAACAAATTAACGAAGCGCATTGTTAAAATACAAATTATTTATCATGGTTTCACCATAAAAAATCCCAGGCATGCCTTCAAACATGCATAGAACACTCAAAGCCAAATATGAACTTTTATTGAACTGGCTGATAATATTTTTTTTATTTTTGTTGTTGACATGTAATCCATGTATTGCAGGAAGAAAAGCATATTTTTTCGACTACAAACAGGGCCGGATTTATGGGGGGGCCGGGGGGGCCGTGGCCCCGGGCCCCCACAAATCTTATGTACCAAAACCAACATTTTTTGTACATTTTTGGGCCCCCACATACCGTCGGCCCCGGGGCCCCCTTCCGGCTAAATCCGGTCCTGACTACAAACAATAAACAAATAATCAACCTGAGAGTTGATTTGTTGTTGTATCATAGTCATGAAGTGGTTGTATCATGGTTATATAGTGGTTCTCAAAACCACCAAGTCTAGAGGAGGTTTTATGTTGCATGTTTTATGTGAGACTTGAAGTATATTATAAAACCGTTGGTTCTGAACTGGAACGCATATTAGGTTTTAATGATTGCAATAAAACTGGGCCAACTGGCTGTAACATGGTTTTATAGAGATCTACAGGAGGTTGTGGAAACTGCGAGGACTGCATGGAAGGTTTTGAGATTAGGTTTTGAAGAACGCTATAAAACTCTGATACAACCTTAATTGTTACTTGGGAAGGACGTGGCTAGGGCTCCGATGCATGGCCAAAAACAGTATTACTGTTCTGTTTTCTCAAGAAAGGATTGATTTCCTATTGATAAGGGGCGCGCCTTCAATGGGATTGCTCTCTATGAAGGGTCTAAATAGCGGGACCTTGTCATGGTGGTCTTGAGAAAACAAAACAACAATTGTATCGAAACCGATACTGCATTGCTTCTCAATAGCACTGGAGTAATTCGACATACACTTAAACACTAAGGATACGGGTAACGCTACAATAGATCTAATAATTGGTCGCAGTGGCACACCCGAACAGGAAAAAAGAAAAAAAAATACAATCTCGATAGGTAGCATACCGTGAGAAACGTTTTTCGGTAGCTGTTCAGTAATGAACTGATTCGTGGGGTTACAGCCCATGATAAATTTCTTTTAATAAGCCCCAATTGCGGGGGGCACCGGTTCTAATGATGTATTTACACTTGTTTTACACAGCTGTGCAAAAAAATATGGTCCCCAGCATAAAGTGAGCGAAAAAAACGTGTTTTATCAAACCCCCTCGGTGGGGCCGCCTATCTGAATAAGTTTTTTTTTTCAACTTGTATACAAGTGCGATAGTTTTGTTGTCATGGCTTGTTATGATTCGAAGAGGTTTTTGCCTCTCTATTATCGTTGTTCGTTATCTATCGAGAGCGATTTCTGCAAACCCTGCAAATGATAGGGTAACCGTACCCTTAGTGGAGGTAGCACCAATAGTAGTGGGGTTTTAATTGGATTTATCATATTTATACACTTTACGATGGTTTCAGTTGATTCGCCGTGCTTGAAATGTTCTGTAAAATGCAACTTATCGTAGGATTTTGCTTGAAAAACTATTGAAAACAATGGTTTTCCTTAAAAAAAATTGACTCCCTTGCACTGTACCAATAGGGGCGAGTCTCATAAGAAACCAATGGATAGCACCACTAAAGACTAAAGACCAGACCAGCTAAAGACCAACAAAGCCGCTGGTAAGGATGGTATCGGAGCTGAGCTCATCAAGATGGGCCCGGAAAAGCTGGCCACTTGCCTGCACAAACTGATAGTCAGAATCTGGGAAACCGAACAGCTACCGGAGGAGTGGAAGGAAGGGGTTATATGCCCCATCTACAAGAAAGGCGACAAACTGGAGTGTGAGAACTTTCGAGCGATCACCATCCTTAATGCCGCCTACAAAGTGATATACCAGATCATCTTCCGTCGTCTGTCACCATTAGTGAATGAGTTCGTGGGAAGTTATCAAGCCGGCTTCGTTGACGGCCGCTCGACAACGGACCAGATCTTTACTGTACGGCAAATCCTCCAAAAATGCCGTGAATACCAGGTCCTAAAAGGAACAGTGTACCCATAGTGGTGCAAGGAATATTTGGTAATTGTTGATGTTAAATGACATGTATCTCAATTTTGTTAACAAATTTATAAGTTTATCTATTGGATAAGATATTAAATCTGTAAATTTCCCATAATTATCAATTTAAGAAAATATTTTCTTTTGTGGATCTACTAATACCTTCACTATTGGTACCGTTACCCTACCACCAATCTAGAGTTTTGTCCAGTAAGATCCCTAGTAACATTTTGGTTGAATGCTGGTTTTATAAAAGTCTTGAAGAGTAAATTATGGTCTTCAAGAACGTTATAAAATTTAAAATGTAACTTGGGATGGACTGTAAAGTATGAGTCGATGTCGTCTATTCTGACCAGCTATTTTGATTTAGTTGAATTTTTCACAACTTTGTCTGAAAATGATGCTCCAGGTGACGCGGAGCGGTTGCAATGAGATATGTTCCTACAGTTTTTTGATATAAAGTACCAAATTAAAAACACATTAATAAAGCACAAAAAAAAAAAAAAATACCACATTTGATAGATCTTCTGCCAAAATTTATCAAGTATGTAAAGGCATTAGCCACCATTCCGATATCTGCTGCTGCTGAATGATCGTTTTCTGTGCTCCGAATGCTGAAAACCTATAGGAGATCCAGTATGGGACAACAGCGACTGAATTCCATATCTCTACTGCACTTCTAAAAGAATATGACGAACAAATGTGGGAGAAGTGGCTAATCAATCTTTTCCAGAAATAAGGACTGTACCGAAAATAAGTTATCCACTTTCAAAGTGTTACTACTCAAAAGCTCATGAAGGTATTGGTTTGTTTTATCCTACATTCGATGTACTTTAAGCTTCAAATCAGAATGTTTTTGTTGAGAATTTGTTGTTTTGGATGTATCGCAAATTGAAAGTGATATTTAAATTCGAGTTTTGGACACATGGCTCCGTAAGAAGGGCGTAGAGATGGATAATTTGACCAAGCGTTTCGCTATCCAGCCCGCAATGGTAAAAGTTCATGATCAACAAGGTTGAGAAATACTACACGTTCGCTAACCTGTCGGAAAAAAGGAAGAAAATCGAAATTAAGTGACCGGAATTTGGTCCAGAAAGCAATCAATTTTATAGAACGCTGCAATTTTGTGCCGATTTGTTATTATGAGGATGAGGCATGGATAAGACGAGCTCGGTGCTCTAGTTGCTACCGCTTCTGCTTTATAAGCAAGAGGTCGTGGGTTCAATACCAGGCTCGTCCATTTCCTACTTTGTATTTCTATCTTAGTTCTTTCTATGTTTCATGTTGTACCAAAACGAATCCTACTGTTAAAACGATCCACACAATCCCAAAACCTCCCGTGGCACCTATGAGAGGTTGTAGATTTCTCCGCATCTTTCTTAAGTAGGTGTCCAACTAATCATCCTGCCCCTTCCTCGGCATTCGCAAAGACGTGGCCAGGACAGATCTTGACTGTTGGAGTGTGCATTGCTTCCATCTAAGAGATACTGATTAGTCCCAAATCAATATCTGTGATAAGTCTAGGCTTGTACCACCTATGAATTTGTGCGCAACAGCGCTCTACCATGTAGAGTAAACTGAATGACCTAGTCGCTCATCAACGTCAACAAGACGAAATCGTTGGATGTGTACAACTCGAACTCCATACGATAGCCGGGTAAACAGTGGAGAAGGTCGAAAACCAAAGCCAGCCAACGTCGGGCGGCAGACCAAGATCAACGTAGAATATGGAGATGCAATCGGTCCAGGTAATGCACCAAACCTTGAATACCCAACTATAACGTGAAAAATGTGATGTTACAAGCCAGTGAGACTTGGTGCGTATTAGCAGAGATCACATAGATTTGCAAGTATTCATCAACCGATGTCTACGTTTTATAGCTCGGGCCTGGTGGCCTCACAACTGGATCCCGAATGCCGGGCCCCATTAACGATGCCATAGAAAACCGACATTAATAGCAGTGCAGCACAGTGAGAATGGACGGAGGTCCGCCACACATCACGTAAAAGCGGAGACGAAATTCCCAAGCAAGCGGTGGACTGGAATCCGGCAGGCCATCGCAGCAGGAACAGACCTTCGATCTCTTGCGACTAATAGAGAATTGAACGATGTCGATAGGAATCAGGCTTAGCCCAAGTCAAGGATGGAAATCTTTTACGTTGGCCCTGTGCACGGCTATACAGAAACCCTCACAGCTCATACGTGCATGCATCCTCTATACGGGTTTGTCCGAGGTCGTATCTACGCCGCTAACAAGTAGCATTGCATTCCAATAATTTTAGGAACGTGGGCATGCTAATATGACGTGCTCCACCAATTCTACTTCAGACTTCCCCCTATGTATTCCGTCTATTCAGGAAAGTCTGCATTTCCCAACCTATACAAGAACTTCATAAAACAGCTATGTTCAATCAACACATCTGTGATTTTAAAAAGTGAATCTGATCATTGCCTCTAATGATTCAGCCAATTTGAGTTTAATACTTTAGTTATAATTCAAACAGAAGTTGACAGACAAAGGAAAAAAAATGTTATGGATTCAACAGTTTAGAATCAACATCGGCAAAACAGAACTTTACCAAAAATAAAAACAAAAGCCGGTGGACATAAAATAAATTTATTATTTGTATCGACCTAAATAAAAAAATAAAGTTAAAAAAATTAAAAATTACTCTTTAATGAAAAATTTGAGCAACATATTAAGCTTTGAAGTGAAAATTGGAAAATGAGAAATGATAAATAAGTATAGAAAGGTGAGAAGTGAGAAATTCGAAGTGTGAAGTGCGAAGTAACACAGTGAGATGTGAGTAGTGGGAAGTGAGAAATGAGAAGTGAAAAGTGATAAGTTAGTAGAAAAAATTCGAAGTTCGATGTAGTAGTGAGAAGGGAAAAGTTAGAAGATAAAACGAACAGTGGGTAATGTCTGTGACATAACCGCGAAGTGGACGTAGGACTTGACTTGACCATGCCTTTGAAGATGTATAATATATCCAAATCTCTCACGTCACCTAATTTGTATAAAAAATCGGCGATAACAGCCCAAACATTATTATAACAATTTTCATGAGCAATATAGGAAAAAATATCTCAAAAAGAAAAGCTCTCAATCGATTTTTCATCTAATAGTGGAATTTTTTGTGATTTATTTCATTATATGTCACAGTTCTTGTTATGTAACGGTTATGAAAAAATCTTGAAAATCTGCTATTCGCGTATAACATTTTATCTCTAGAGTATTTTAGAATTTTTAAGAACTTTTTAGTAAGTCTATCAATGGCTCTCAGAAGAACCGTATGCTTTGAAAATAAACATTTTCTATGTCCATTTCTATGACGAATGCCACCCAATTGCGAAAATTATTATTAACTCTCTTGGCCCTGATAAGGGCCGAAAATTAACTCCTTTCAGGGAACTGGTTGACCAAGGGGGTTTCTTTACTCGAAACCAAAACACACACACGCGATTTCTTCAAGAACATTGCAGTTCTTTCTCTTGATTTTCTTCAACTTGTTTCGGCTCGATACCAATGCCGGCCGGTCTCGGCTCAACAATGATGCCGGTCGGCCTCAGCTCTTCATTGATGCCGGCTAGTTTCGGCTCGACTCTGCTGCTGCTGCCGGTATCTCCTCGGCATTGCTGCGGTGTCGGGTCTGTAGAATGGGCTGCTTCTGGAACATTTTCTGCGGCTGTACTGGCATGCTTTGGCTGATGGTGGCCTCGGCGCTGCCGGGCCGAAAAGCGGATGATGCGGACGATGCTGTTTTGCGAAAAGTTGCGAGTGCTGTCGAATCGATGCTGCTGTGGCTTTGCTTGTCCCGGTTAGAATGAAAGAAAAAAAATCGTTTTGCGCTATTTTATGCCTTCTCAGCAGACCCAGCGGCAGCTCATTCGCTGGTGTCTGCACCAATCAGAAGGCGGTAATGGCTACTTTGCATTGAAAACAGTTTTAGGCCTATTGAAACAAGCTCTTCGTGTCTAATCAATGATGAATATGAAACGTGTACTTATAATCTTTTGATTAAGGGGTTTGTTGTATAAATCTGTTCAGTCAGATGGACGCTATTCACCTTCAAAATCTTCTATTCCAGCGTAACGCTCTCGATGCCAAAATATTGAAATGACACACGGTATAGTAAAGAAAGACATAAGTGCTACGTCAAAATTAACCTTCAAATATGTTCTTCAGAAGTTCAAATTATCATATGCTGTGCTGTAGGATCTGTCAAAGTTAACAGCGTCGGTTGTCTAGTTCTTATTTCTTTACTTGGATTCATCTATACCATTGTAAATCAATTGTAAATCGATTGAACGGACAAACATCAATCACAGCGGCAGTGTCGGTAGCGATCATCTTGTTTCGTCGAGAGCAGCAGAGACCATGCAAGTCTCGTTTGGACTGGTAATTTTGCTGTCGGAGATTTTCTTTACAAGATTGGGACCATCGTTTCCCTCAAGTGACAAGACATTTCGAAATGATTCGAAATGAAAATATTTTGTCATGATTTCTTCAGCATAGCATAGGGACTCAGAAGCCGGAGCCGAAGCTCCGCCTTTTCGATGGATAATACCGTTATAAACCACAGTTAATTTTCCTCCTTTACATTGACCAATCAAGAGGAAATAATTTGTCACATGTAATCAATGTTTTGAGTTTCAAACTCCGCCTTTTTGGTATTGTTAGCGTTGTATGCCGTTCTTTGGCACCACCTTTTTATCGACCGATATCGTAAATCACTTAGAACAAGAATAATCAACAACTTTCTACCAATCTTTTAGAAGTAGCGCAAAATACATTAGCTGTTTAGTTATGTAAATAATGAAACCAACATGACCAAATGCCCATGATAGCTCTCTATTTCGAGAACATTTTCCCAAATTGTTCACGAACAACTTACACTCAATATATAAATTTCAGGAATCAATTTCATAGAGATATTTTTAGGGCTATTTTTATAAAAATATGCCCAAATCTCTCACATATTGGAAGAAGAAAACGGCGATATCATTATTATTACCATTTTCGTGACCAATTTAGAAAAATATCTCAAAACAGAAAGCTATAAATCGATTTTTTATTTAATGTTAATATTTTTGTCATTGATGAAAATATAAAAAAACCCTGATTAATCCACCTAGCGGTGATGGTGCCTTTCTCGTGCATTATAAAAATAGTATTTTGGCCATTACTTTTGAGCCCATAGTCCGATCTGGCCAATTTTCAATAGGAAACAATGGGAGAGTATTCGGCGTCGAGTGCAACATGTTGCGAGTAAATCGGTTAAGGATAAGTGCCTGAAAAATGAGTGACATTTTTTTACTACTTTTTTTTTTATAAAGAAGTGGTATTTTGGCCATAACTTCCGAGCCCATAGTCCGATCAGACCAATTTTCAATAGGAAACAATGGTAGAGCATCCTGCGTCGAATGCAACTTGTTGCGAGTAAATCGGTTAAGGATAAGTACCTGAAAAATGAGTGACATTTTTTTTTGGGAGGGGTGCGCACAGACACACACACATACACACACACACACACACACACACACACATACACACAGACATCACCTCAATTCGTCGAGCTGAGTCGATCGGTATATAACACTATGGGTCTCCGGGCCTTCTATAAAAAGTTTGTTTTTGGAGCGATCATATAGCCTTTACCGTATACTTAGTATACGAGAAAGGCAAAAAGATAATTCTTCGACTTCTAGAGATGACACCATTATTCTCCCTGTCGTTGGATGCTGGTTCCCTGCCGGCTGGTCAAGATAAAATTTAAGCCGGAACTGAACTCGCATGAGCCATGATTTTGTCATTATATCAGAACAACTCTAGCCGAAGCTCCACCCCTTTGATAAATAACCATTGTAAACCGCTTGTTGGCTCCTCCTTCTCCTAGACCGACCAAACGGAAATGTCATGTTGTGAATTACAGACTGTCTGTCAGCGTAATTTACCATTTGTAGCACCATCTATTCTTCAACCAACACTGGAAACTACGTCGAACAATGATAATCAAAAATGTTCCAGCAATCTTTTAGAAAGCATCAAAGAGTCATTTTTCTACATATTTTTTATCAAATGTCAAATAAATCCAAAATTCAAATAAATCCAATAGATAAAAAATCGATTCATAGCATTCCGTTTTGGGATATTGTTAATTGGCCACGAAAATCTTGAAAATCTGCTACTTGCGTATAACATTTTATCTCTAGAAGATTGAATTTGGCACAAAAGTACTATTTTTAAAGCGAAAGGTATTGAAAGCTTTAATATTAAACTCTTTAGTAAGTATCAGTGGCTCTCAGAAGAACCGTTTGCTTTGATGGCATACATTTTCTATCTCCATCTGTTCATGTTGCAGTGGACTGTGAAACTGAAACTGGGTGCTCTGGGGTGTGCGACGTGTGCTGGTTCCCCAATGGAACCAGCGGGATGCAAACTGCCTTAATGCAGCGACCGACGAACCAGTGATGAATGCCAACCAATTGCGAAAATTATAAACAACTCTCTTGGCCCTGATAAGGGCCGAAAATTAACTCTTTCAAAAGCAACTGGTTGACCGTGGGAGTTTCTTGCTCGAAACCAAAACTCACACCAACGATTTCATTTAGAACACCGCCGTAAAAGCGACGAATTCCAACCTATTGCGAAAATTATCACTAACTCTCTTCGCCCTGATAAGGGCCGGAAATTACCTCTTTCAGAGGAAACTTGTTGACCAAGGGAGATTCTGGAGGGAACCATTCTAGAACGTTGTAACTTTTTCTCTTTTTCTCTCTTCACCTTTCTCTGCTCAACACTGATGCCGGCCGGTCTCGGCTCAATACTGATGCCGGCCGGTCTCGGCTCAATACTGAGGCCGGCCGGTCTCGGCTCGTTTCTGCTGCGGGTCTCTGCTCGGCACTGTTGCGGTGTGTGGTCTAGGCTGGGCTGCTTCTTCTGCTGCTGTGTTCCACTTGATGTTCGTCAAAAAACTGATTCATGGTGCTGGGTAGCACCCCGGTTTTATTCATCGTTAATGATGATAATATCCCGTTGGAAGTTCTAAACCGAATGAGAAGGAAAAATTGCGTCACTCTCTTTTATGGCTTATTTTGGTGCGCAGTTGCAGCTTATCCGCTAGCGTCTGCACCCATCAGAATCAAGCGAACAAATGACGCGAGGAACAAGCGGCACCCATATTTATAGGTTTCAGTGCAGTCAATGTTTTGCTTCGAAAACAGTTTTAGGCCTATTGAAACAAGTTTTTCGGGTCATATCAAGTATGAATATGAAAGGCATACTTGAGATCTGTCGATTAAGGGGTTTTCCGAAGAGATCCGTTCACTGGGACAAACGCTATTATCATTCAAAATCTTTCAACACAGCGTAACGCGGTCGATTTAGAAATATTGAAATGACACCCGGTATAGTAAAGAGAGACGTAAGTCCTACGTCAAAAGTGATAAGTGAGAAATGAGAAATCAGAAGAGATAAATAAAAAATTATAATTGAGAAGCGAAAAGCGAAAAGTGAAAAGTGAAAAGTGAGAAGTAAGAAGTGCCTAGTGTGAAGTAAGAAATCAGAGGTGAGAAGTGAGAAATTCAAATTGCAAAGTAGTGAGAAGCGAAAGTACGAAGTGAAAAGTGATAAGTGAGAAATGAGAAGTCAGGAGTGAGATAAGAAGTTTTGAATGAGAGGTGAATAGTGAAAAATGAGAAGTGAGAGGTGAGTTGTGCGATGTGCGAAATGAATAAAGTGTAGAGTGAGAAGAGAGTAGTGGGAAGAGGGAGGTGAGAAGTGAGAACTGCAAAGAGAAAAGCAAAAAGTAAATGGTAAGAAGTGAGTAACGAGAAATCAGAAGTGAGTTTGAAGAAGTGAGAAATGAGTACCGGGGAACGAGAAATAAGAAATGAAATTCTTTCTCTTTTCTTCATTCTTTTTTCTTCTTCTATATTCCTTCTTCTTTCTGTCTTATATCTCTCTACTCACCTCTCACTACTCAACATCTCGCATCTCACTTCTCAATTATCTCTCATTTCTCACTCCTTGCTTCTGTTTTTGTCACTACTCACATTCAACTTCTCACTTCGTAACTATCACTTTTCACTTTTCACCACTCACTTCTCGCCACTGACTTTTCACTTCTAATTTCTCACTTTTATACTACCCACATGTTATTGCACATATCTCACTACTTAATACTCTTTTCCGTTTTTCATTACTCGCTTCTCACTACTCAGTACTTATTTGGAACATCTTCGAACATTCCATTTCTCACTTCACATAATGAGGAAACAAATTTTAACTACTCGGCCAAACGGTATTCGGCATAATATAAATGTATTCCCTATCTCGATACCTCCCTCGATGGTCCCTTCAATATCGAGTAAGAGAGAGTTCACTGTATAAAAGAAGAATTTTCCATAAAGAAATCAAAATGTTCCACTGAAAAAAAAAAAAAAACAAAATTTCCTTTTGGAAAACCAACATAAAAAATTATACAGACTCGGAGGTTGACGACCAGCTCCCAAATATGTACCAACCTTATATTTGTTTTAGTTGGAGCAATCTTTGGAAGATCATTCTGTTTGCTTTTCCGTTTCCTACGTCGATCACTCGCTTCGCACAATTTCTGCCGGGATTTGTTAACGGGTTGAAAGAGTTTGAGAGTTCGAAGGGGAAGTAAAGTAACTATGTAGGTGACAGTTGGTGAAACAGCTTAACACAAAGCATAATTTATATTTCATTCAGCGACCGTTTACGTGATACCCGAGGCGAGAAGTCGAGATGTAGTCGAACAAATAAATCATTCAAATAATTTAGCTTTCGTTTCGTATCTTCGATTATTATTTTAATACAATCCGCTACTACTACAATTCCGCTCACCTCACATCTACTCTTTTCTATGATTCTATTTGGTTAAAAAATAAATCGCTAAACAACAGCTTGTTGAATTTTCTATTCTCTGCCATGTTAGTTTTCCAGTCCCAAGAACATCGATCAAACAACAAAATCAGAAAATCTTCAACCATCGTTCTTTTTCATTGCTTTTCATATTAGTCTTGTGGCTCTAAGGTAAGGTGGCTCAAAAACACTTTTTCAAATTTTTGATAGGCCGCCCTCTTATTCAGTTCTATTTGATGCCCTGATGCTTCTGGACAAAATTTCAGCCAAATCGGTCAACGTTTGGGCAGTGCTAAACTCGTTGGAAGTTTATATGAAAAATGTATGCAGAAACATTCAAAACAGTGATTTGCAGTTGGACGGCACAATTTACGATCAAGAACCATGATACTCATTCAGTTCTTGTAAATTAAAATACAGAATGATATGCTGAAAACCGCGAGACGATTAGAGTTTATTACGCAAAGATATTAGCATTTTACTGGAGTGTTGTAGGTGAATTTATTTCTTTTCAAAGGTAAAAGAAACGAAATTTGCTCAAACCCCACTGCAGAGAAATGCTAATAACTTAGCCGGGCAAACTCGAATCTTCTCGCGGTTTTCTGCATAACATTCTGTATTAAATTCTCCAAGATCTGAATGAGTATCATAGTTCTTCATCGTAAGTTGTGTAGTCCAGCTGCAATTTACTGTTTTTGGATGTTTCTGCATACATTTTTCCATATAAACTTCCAACGAGTTTAGCACTAGCCAAACGTTGACCGATTTGGCTGAAATTTTGTCCAGAGCATCAGGCCATCAAATAGAACCGAATAAGAGGGCGGCCCATCACAAAAATTGAACAAAGTTTTTCCCATACTAATTTGAGCCACCCTACTCTACGGCTATCTCAGGCAAAAGCCAACTGTTTCATTTCTTTTCTTTTTATTTTCTTGTACACAGGATTTTTTACACGATTTTTTTTCGCTCGTATTTTTGATCATGTGACTTCAATTTACCACCAAACTCTTCGCAACATGTTTCAAAAAATCCAGAATAAATCGAAGAAAAATCACATGATAATTAATATGCGTTAAACATTTAGGATGAGCGGAAAATTGAGAAAATGTAAATCGCGTAAAAACAAAATCCAGTGTACTCTGTCCATCACTACCAAAGTTCAAAACTGTGTTTTCTTTTTTTTTCAGATCGTCTTGTACTCTTGCTTCTCCGTCTTTTTCCACCGGAGAGTATTTTTCAATCCCTTTCATCTGAAAAAAAAAAACACAGTTTTGAACTTTGGTAGTGATGGACAGAGTACAAGAAAAAAAAAATTCAAATCTCATTCAAATAATTCATGCTTTCATTTCGTATCTTCGATTATTATTTTAATACAATCCGCTACTACTTCAACAATGTTAACCCATTCATTCCTGAAGTCGATTATGGCATCGGGTTGGACCATGACGACAACAAGTTTGGCAGGACTTCACTCGAACCTATCTCCTCGTGATACTGCATTCCGGTTACTTGCATATGCTCTCAAAACCTGCTGTTGTGGTCGCCTTCTAGATCCCATGGATATCTTTGCGGATACAGTAAGGGCATTGTAGGGATCATAGCAGAGAGGACAAATAAAATTGAAAATGCTCAAATTATTATATTAATTATTTAAGTTAAAGAACCCTATTCGAAATCATGTTCCACCCCTGTAGAATTCGAACGAAAACCACGCAGCATATTTATGGCGGGAACCAGGCTACTGGTGAAACGGTTTAACCGATAGTATCGTTCGTCATTACACAGATTCTAATTACAACGAAAGCGAGAGAGATATGTAGAAGGTAACGAGTCCAGTTATGATGTGTGGATGTGTGAGTGTGTTTTAAAGGGAAACCGAGAGAACTGTGGATACACTCAGGCAAATGAACATACGAAATACATAAGGCAACAATTATGAATCTACAAGATTGCTGAAATTGGTTGAAACATAAGTTCCTCATGCTTTTCATATTGAGCGCTTTGACTTCATTATTGGGACGTATGTAGTTAATTCGTTGCATGTAATGAATTTCATAAGGCACCTTTTGGTACTTTGTTCAAAGCTAAAATGAAAAAAATCATAATGCATTTTATGAAAAACATCATGCTCATTTTATTTACCCTAATCGGAAGGAAGAAGCTTCTGTCAAGAGAATCATGTTCTCACATATTGCAAAGTATTCAAGTCGTGCGGCTGAATTTGATATCGAGGTGGTTTGAAGAAAAGATAAAGTGGAAGTGTTCTCAAAGTGTCAGCGGTGAATAACATAAGTGTTCAACGGTGAAATAACAATTGCACCTACATGTATTTTACATGTATGATACATAAATTTTTCTTCGAATGTAGATTTTGAAACGCGTCCGACACCGTTCACTTATTCATACCCCCTCGATGTCCTCGATTAAGCCGAAACGCGAATTTGAAATCACGCATAACCATGAATGAATCAATTTTAATTCCATATTTAATTTTCTGCTATCAAGCACATGGTCTAAATTCGAGAAAATTTTCAATATGCTCAGCTTAGGAATTCATAATGCAGCATTATGGATCGATAATATATTGGAAAATGCAATAATAAATTTATAACTTCGCATTATGAATTCATTAAGATATTTCATAAGAATAAGAAATAAATTCATAAGGCGTGATTATGGGCTCCAAATGCTACTTCTGCAATTCATAAGGTAAAGGTTATGGATTTATTCATGTCTAGCGTACAGCGTTTATAATGCTTCATTGTGATTTCATAAATCAGACTTAAGAAAATGTTATGTTTTGTACTGACCATGAAAATTTATTTCATAATGAGTCCTTTTGAATTTTAAACCCAAAACTTGTGGCAAATTTTCAAAAGGCAGAATTATGATATTCGTTAGCCAATTTGCCTGAGTGTAGTTGTTCAAACTTGTCTTGTCAGTTTGGTCAGAGAAGTAAACGAAGATGGACTGGGAGTTATGTACTGAGTACTGAGAGTTTTTGAAGAAATTAAATTAAAAAAAAATGGTGAAAGTGAAAAAAGGTTGCTTCGGAAGATATGAACGAAGTAAGAACTTGGAGACGGATTCCGGAAGCTATGGACGGATCCGAAAAATAAAATCGGCTTCGGGAGATATGTACGAAGCCGGATTTCTTAAAAGTATTTAAGGAAAATTATTAGATTCCGGGAGTAATGGACGGTTTCTAGAATCTGGAAAAAATACGTTCGGCTTCGGAAGATATGTACGGAGCCGGGACTTTTATTGGGCTTGGATTCCGGGAGTCATGTACGGTTTCCAAGATATAGAAAAAAAATACTTCGGATGCAATGTACGAAGACGTCTTTTTTATTGAAAAAATTCCGGGAGTTATGAACGGATTTGAAAATCAAGTCGTTTTCGGCCGTTGCAGTCTTGTAAAGCAGCAAAAACAGGTTTACTTCTGCATCCGACGGTTTCGGTAATTTATTTTACCTTTTTCAAGGATTTGAAGCTTGTTTCGTTGTTAGAATGGCTAACAACGAAACAAGCTTCAAATCCTTGAAAAAGGTAAAATAAATTACCGAAACGGTCGGATGCAGAAGTAAACCTGTTTTTGCTGCTTTACAAGACTGCAACGGCCGAAAACGACTTGATTTTCAAATAAGTTTTCCACAGTCGCCAAGAGTTATTTCGTTATGAACGGAGCTGGTAAAATCGGATACCGGGAGTAATGGACGGTTCCTCATGGTGAAGAGATGAAAAAAACATGAATAACAAAATGGCGGACTGCAAAAAAAAATCCAGAACTGTTAATGACTAGAATAGAATTTCGGAAGTGATAATCCTACAAGAAAAAAATGGAGGCAGAGTTTAATTTGTTAGAAGCGAATATGTATTACGGAAGAAATGTACGCAATGTATAAGAAGCCAAACGGAAAAAGGATTATGTGTCATGATGTTGGTTGGGCGGTCCCACAATTTATGAATCGGTTTATTTAACAGATTTTATCACTAATAAAAATCGTAACAAAATCTTTATGAGAAATATCCGCCGTTCAAAACACGATGTAGTTCAAATTTCAGTGCGCACGCAAACATAAATTCAATTACCGCTCATTTAAAACCACACAGAAATTATATTTGATTTTGGATTTAAATTGTACTTCGCTTGAAGAATGGTTACGTGTGCGTTAACAAAAAATCTTAAGTAAATGTATAGATTTTCAGCCAATAAAATGTGTGGTTTATTAGCAGTGATTGCTTAAACAATGTTTAATCTACATCGATGGCGACGTCACTGTTACGAATTTTTATCGCATAAGAATACTTATTGATGTGCTTAACAATCTCCTTTAGAAAGAATACTCTATAAATGTTAAGAAATATCAACCATTTTATATTGGGTTCAGCTGAATTGTATTTCATAGTTTCTCTAGTCTAGGTTTGTCTAGTCTTCTCTTCTTCTCTATTTTATATGAGTTTGCATTTGCTTCGAGACAATATAACTCATGGATCTATTTTCAAGAATTCTTCACTGATTGATTCGTGTCTGTACATACTAAGAGTTGATCAATTGACAGGGAAAGTTGGAAAATTGTCAAAAAGCAGCAGTTTCTAAGTTCTGAAGAAAGCCATCAAGCTTGAACTAAAATCGTTCTAGAGGGCGGCACTGCAATTAATTTGATGATTATCGAAAATAAAACCCGAGCGAGATCGAGCAGGTTCGCCTAGTATATTATATAAATATGCTTGTTGTAAATTCTCTTGCGCATTGCTTTGCATTCCTATTGTTACTTCAAAGTATAAACGTTGCACTATACGAAGAATTGTTTTGATGTTCTTTCAGGAAACCATCAAGAAAAAAACAATTAAAACAGCTCAAATTAGCCCTTGATAAAAATATTGAGTTACGAGACCAATTGCGAAATGTGTCAGCCGAATTAGATGGCATCACAGAGTTCCAACCTGCTTCCAGCACAATGCGCGAATCGATGAATTCGATGCAACTCGGAACGATTCTTCAATCGTATCCACCAAAAACAGTTGGACACTCGGCACTCTTAATATTCCGGAGTGTGTTCCTAGTGAAGGGGAAATGGAAGTAGATAAGAAAGCTTTCGAGTACTGAAATGATATTTTGATATCTTCTCTCGATCTTATCAATGCTTCGGATGAACATACCAAGTTTGGTGTATTCAAAATAAAAGCTGGAATCAGACTTCGCGACATCTTCAACACCACAGTTTCTACATCGGACATGCCGGATGAAATAACCGCACCCTTTTCAAACGCGAATGGGTATTTTGGATCCAGGACGTACATTTTATCGCAGAGGGGCAAGTTGATGAATATGTGTCAACTTTCTTCCGAGAGTAGCATGGATTTTGTTAGACGGGTAGCATCGGCGGTGAAAATTTGCGATTACGCACAGGATGACGAAATGGAAGCCATGGTCCGGGTGATAACCAAAGGAGCAACCGATAGCAGAATTCGGATTCTGGCCCATCGAAATTGGGTCAAGGAAGGTTCACTGAAAGACTTGATTGATCTTGTGAGGGACCGTGAAATCGAATTACGCAATGAAGAAGAATATGACAGAAACCGAGAGAGGATTGCAGCATTGGTTCGCACTCCGTTTAAAGACAGATGGCAGCATGGATGGCAGTTTTCACGGCGCGGTACCGGAGCGCAGAGAGGGTTTAGGGTCAGCAGCAGAGGTCGCGGCAGCTATGGTGGATCATCATTCACTCAAAGGCCGCTGGGTTCAGGAAACTTCAACTGTTGGCGATGCGGCCGTAGCTTCCACCCAGCAGAACAATGCCCAGCGATCAATAAAACCTGCCATTTATGCGGAAATACTGGCCACTTGGCACGAAGTCTAGCCAGCAATATCAACCCAGACCGAATAAACGACAAGGTTCAGAAATTGATTCTCCTGTCGGAAAAGTGGCAGCCGTAGAGAAACCAGTGGATGGAAGCAAGGAATCAGAGGTACTAACTGAAAACTGAGCGTTATATGTTGTTTCTCTCCTTAAATCAGGTTCTTACGGTTTTTTTTCCTTCTTGTTACATAATGAATTTATAGTTTTGGTTTTTCTCAATAAAATACAATTTTATGAAAACAGTGTTTATTTACATGCTTTTTTTTCCATTCATTGCTAATTTCAAAATTGCAGGTATCTTCACGACTTGTTGCCCGCTCAGTAGTCATGTTGCCAAGTAATGATTTTTCGGAAAACAAAGTAGCCAGTATCACTTATGAACCATTTTTTGAGAGAATTCAACACGAGAAAGAGGCGTGGGTAAAAGCGGAAGTGGCCGGAATTTCTGTTGATATCTTCATTGATTCCGGTGCACAAGTAAATACGATCACAAAAGCCGCATTCAAAAAAATCACTGCAGATCCGGAAGCAGCGTCTAATCTATTGGCTTTACGTTACACCCCAGATAAACCTTTGAAGGCGTACGCTACTGAAGGGGAAATAAAGGTAGTGGCCCACTTTTCTGCCGAGTTCTGCATTACGGGCGACAGACCAACGTCTGTCGAAAAATTCTACGTAGTAGATGAGATAAGGTCCCTTCTTGGATTCAATACAGCGGTCCGACATAGCGTTCTAGCTGATGGAATTGAGCTCCCCATTCGCCAAGCTCCTGTTGAATGGCAACCAAACGAATTTCATTGTTCTCAAGTTAGATTGGACAGTTCTTATTCGGAAGAATTTCCAAAATTCAACATCCCGCCTGTGTCCTTGTCATATGATCGAAACATGCCTCCAGCTCGTTGCGTTTATACCTACATTCCAGATGCGTTCAAAGAAGTGACAAAGCAAAAACTGGATGGTTTATTATCATCCGGTATTATTGAGCAAGTCACCCCTGAGATGGACCGTTCTTTTTGTTCCTCAATGCTAATAGTTCCAAAAGGCAAAGACGACATACGTCTTGTAATTGATCTTAGAGGTCCAAACCGTTGCATTAACAGAACTCCTTTCAAAATGCCGACTTTCGAGTCCATCTTAATGGAGCTACATGGAGCACAGTACTTCTCCACGATAGATCTCACAAACGCATTCTTCCATGTTGAATTGGAAGAACGATCAAGGCACCTTACAAATTTCTTCTCTGGGCATTGTATGTACCGATATCGGAGACTGCCATTCGGGCTTTGTAATGCCCCCGATATTTTTCAAGAGGTATTGCAGACGGAAATTCTGGCTGGATGCGATGGCGTTGTAAATTACTTGGATGATATCATGGTGTTTGGCCGAACTAAAGAAGAGCACGACAAAAATCTAGAAAATGTTATGATTCGTTTGCGAAGTCACAACGTCAGGATAAACGAGGCAAAATGCGAATTTGGAAAGTCTTCTGTAACGTTTTTGGGGTTTGTGGTGTCCGCTGATGGTTGGAAAATCGAGGACGAAAAGATCGCAGCCTTGAAAAACTTCCGAACTCCTGAAACAATCGCGGAGGTAAAGAGTTTTTTGGGACTGGTCAACTTTATTGAAAAATTCATCCCACACAGAGCGGACAAAACGCGCTGCTTACGAGAGCTCGCAAAATCCACTCAATTCTACTGGAACGAAGACTTGGAAAGTGAATTTGTATTCTTGATACACAGCGCATGGCAAACCATCACGACTCTCGGGTTTTTCAATAGAAATGACGTTACGGAACTTTACGTGGACGCATCGCCATGCGGCTTAGGCGCCGTCCTCGTCCAATATTCAAAGGATTTGGTGCCACGAGTAATCGCATGTGCTTCGAGAACACTCACTACGACGGAGCAAAAATACCCACAGACTCAAAAAGAGGCGTTAGCGATGGTCTGGGGTGTGGAGCGTTTCTCCGTTTACCTTACGAGTATGGAGTTTATTATAAGGACCGATTCAGAAGCGAACGAGTTCATTTTCGGTGGTCTCCATAGAATAGGAAAACGTGCGGTAACTAGAGCAGAATCCTGGGCTTTGCGGTTGCTACCATACAGCTTTACCGTAAAACGAATACCGGGTGAAAAGAACGTGGCGGATGCCCTATCGAGATTGTTGAGAAATGATTATCCGCTCGAGAACGCTACTGCGGACAAGGAAGAAGGGAACTTACTGTTCTTCCTAGACTGCGGAGCAATGGCCATTTCGTGGAACGACATTGAGGCTCACTCTGAAACAGACGAGGAACTGACAAGGGTAAGAAACTGTATCGAGACAGGTCAATGGGAAAGCGGACTCAGTCGTTTTGAGTCACAAGAAAAGCATCTCCGTGCCTTAGGAGATCTCGTGTTCAAAAATGATCGAGTTGTGCTTCCAAAAGCTCTGCGTGAATTGACTATCTGCCCATCAAGGACATATGGGTATAGGATCGACCAAACGTATAATCCGCGAGTATTTCTGGTGGCCTGGTATGGCGAAGGAGGTGGAACTTGTTTATTACTTTCCAAGAAGAACCCGCCACTCCCACTCACAAATAGGATACTCCCTCGAGGGCCGTGGGAGATACTGCAAATCGATTTCTTTAGCGACAACACTTTCGGTTCAGGAGAGTTCCTAATAGTCGTAGACACCTATTCACGGTTTCTACATGTGGTAGAAATGAAGAATATGGACGCAGATTCTACAATCAAAGCTCTGAACAGCATTTTTGTAAATTGGGGATACCCGATGGTCATGCAGAGCGACAATGGGCCTCCATTTCAAAGCGAAAGATTCATTAGCACTTGGGAGAATCGAGGCATTAAAATCCATAAAAGCATCCCGCTAAGTCCTCAAGGCAATGGTGCCGTTGAAAGGCAGAATACTGGAATAAAGAAGGCATTATCTGCTGCAAAACTTGAGGGTGTTAATTGGCGGCAGGCTCTGGAGGAATATGTACACTGTCATAATAAGGTAGGTTTCCAGTTTAAAAGGACTTCGAAATTAAACTAAATAATACGGCTTACGTACGAACTTAATAACACATATTTTGATTTCTAAACTATTTAAGGTAAGACCTCTGTCTAGGCTAGGAGTAACGCCATTTGAGCTCTTAACAGGATGGAAGTACAGAGGAACATTTCCTTGTCTCTGGGATTCACGTTTGAAACAACAGTTGGATAGAGAGGATATTAAAGAAAAAGATGCAACTTCGAAATTGGATAGCAAGAAATATGCTGATTGCGAAAGAGCAGCTAAACAGTCGGATTTGGCTATTGGTGATAGGGTTGTTCTGTCTCGAACCAAGCGCATGAAATCTGATCCTTCGTTTGGCGCGGAGAAATATACCATTATTGCCAGAGAAGGTTCAAAACTAGTGGTAAGAAGCGACCAAGGTGTAGTTTGCGCGAGAAATGTCGGAGATGCCAAACGAGCAATCGTAACCCCAACATAGACAGCAGCGACGGAGTATGTGAGGAAACAACAGGCATAGCTTTTGAAGATGGGGAAACTGAAAATTCTAATGTCAGGCCAGTAAGAGAGACACGACAGCCTAGTAAGTTTAAAGATATGATTCTGTACAACATTTTCAGTGATTGACGCGAGGAGAGTGGGGATATAAGGATTGTAGGGGTCATAGCAGAGAGGATAAATAAAATTGGAAATGCTCGAATTATTATATTTAGTATTTAAGTTAAAGAACCCTATTCGAAATCATGTTCCACCCCTGTAGAATTCGAACGAAAACCACGCAGCATATTTATGGCGGGAAACAGGATACTGGTGAAACGGTTTAACTGATAGTATCGTTCGTCATTACACAGATACTAATTACAACGAAAGCGAAAGAGATATGTAGAAGGCGATGAGTCCAGTTATGATGTGTGGATCTGTAAGTGTGTTTTAAAGGGAAACCGAGAGAACTGTGGATAGTCGTTCAAACTTGTCTTGTGAGTTTGGTCAGAGAAGTAGACGAAGATGGACGTCATGGGAAGCTTCGTCCGAGTGGCTTCAGCCGGTGTATCCGGCCAGTTGGAATCGGCTGGTGGAAATGGCGTGCCAACGCGTCACCACGTTTGACCAAAAGTAGTCTTACTCGACTTAAAAACTGGCTTATTCAGCTAAAATTGTTTGTTGGAGTATTAGCCCACCACCATTTCAGAACAATTTGTACCCGGCTCCTGAGCTAGTGTGCTACAAGCAGCTTGGTGAGAAATTTTAGATCAGCGGCTAGATTTGAACGGCAAATGCTGATGCCGGCGAAGTTATGTATTGCTTGTGGTGTCGGCAGCTGGTTATCTGGCTAAGAATACATTACGGATTGCCTGTTCAGTGGTAAATACCACCAACAGGTGACCTCAATTTTCGGTGTGATGCGCTTATGCTTTACTGTGCCTACGAATGAATGGTTAGGGGTCTATGAACCTAACCAAACGGAGCCTGTAGCACCTGGGCACCCTTCACAGTATTTTAGCTCGCGCCTAACCGGAGCTATGGCGTAGTTGATCCTTTACTCTCCGAGATATCGTATTTATTCAACCTCATCGGAGGTTAAATAAGAGTAGGGTATGGATATGCTGTTAATTAGTTTTCAACAAATTGTCACCTATATGGATTCGCATTATGCGTTTTTTTTTTCTAATGTGCTTTGTGTATGTTACCTATATGGATTCGCATTATGCGTTTTTTCACAGTGTACTTTGTGTCTCGTCCTTGACGTTTGGCTTTACCTTTGTTCAATCTCAACGTGAGGTTAAATAAGAGTAAGGAATAAGCGTTTACTTAGTTTTCAATAAATTGTCACCCATATGGATTCGCATTATGCGCTTTCACAGTGTACTTGTGTTTCGTCTTGACGTTCGGCTTCAGCTACTCTTGTTTAATCTCAACTTGAGGTTGAATAAGGTGGGATTATGAATATGTTTACTTAGTTTTCAAACAAATTTTCACCTATATGGATTCCATTATGCGTTTTTTTACAATGTACTTTGTGTTTGTCACCCATATGGATTGTATTATGCGTTTTCAAAGTAATCTGTGTTTCTCTTTGATGTTTGGTTTCAGCTACTTCTTTGTTTAATCTCAACTTGAGGTTGATTAAGGATGGGGTTATGAAAATGTTTTTTACTTAGTTTTTTTTTTTCAACAAATTGTCACCTATATGGATTCGCATTATGCGTTTTTTACAATGTACTTTGTGTATGTTACCTTTATGGATTCGCATTTATGCGTTTTCAGGCAGTGTACTCTGTCTCGTCCTTGACGTTCGGCTTCGGTTATCTTTTGTTCAATCTCACTGAGGTTAAATAAGAGTATGAATGTGTTTTACTAGTTTTCAACAAATTGTCACTATATGGATTCGCATTATGCGTTTTTTTTACAAATGTACTTTGTATGTTACCCATGAATCTCGCATTATGCGTTTTCACAGTGTACCTGTTTAGTTCTTGATCGTTCGGGTTCGTCTACTCTTGTTCAATCTCAACGTGAGGTTCAATAAGAATGGAGTTATGAATATGTGTTTTACTTAGTTTCAATAAATTGCCAATCTATATGGATTCGCATTATGCGATTTTTACAATGTACTTTGTGATTGTCACCTATATGGATTCGCATTATGCGTTTTTCCAGTGCACTTGTGTTTCGTCTTTACGTTCGTCCAATGTTACGTCCTCTGTGTTTTGTGACCTCTTAGTCCCTAGCGAATGCGTGTGAGTCTACAAATTGGCTTTCCCATAAATGGTTCCATTCTCCTTCCAACTTCACTTCCTCTTCCTTTCCCTTTCACTTCCTTTTCCGTCAGGTAAATGATGAAAGGCCAGTGAAGGCGATGGCAAAATTCTTAAATTGAGGGGAACGTGCCTCCTGAGCAGACGTTCTGATATTGATATTCGAATATTTTCGGTTAAACAGTTAGAATCGTCTTGTCGTTTAAAGCTTCAGAATTCCGCAGTATTTTCATGTTTATTTATAGAAAATACTGCGGAATTTGCGCGGAAATCTGTTAGACATTTCTGCGAAATGTTTTGCAGTTGTTTGGCGAAATGGTCGTTTGGTCGAATAAGTCAGCCAGCCAAAATACCGTTTGGTCGTTTGATAAAAGGGTCATTTGGCATAATGGATCATAGATCTAATGGCTATTCGTCTCTCGGTCAAAGACCTTTCGGTCAAAAGACTATTTCGAAGCACGATATTTTCGCCAATAATTCCAACGAGTCAACGCCAAACGAGAGTGCCTGAATTGGGGGTTTCCCTAGTTACAGATAGCTTCCGGTCCGATACTTGGTGTGCGGAGGCCTAAATGAAATCGTCAGGCCCAGGCAGCTGTTTTGTCGTGTTTCTGCTTAGTATTGTCTGTACCATGGAAAGGTACACTTCTGCATCCCGTTTATTGATTCTTGGTAAATATCAGGTTTGAATCCAAAGGAGAATGAAAAAATCTCTCACTTATCACGTCTGTATACACTCTCGATAGGTAGCACACATGAGAGAAGTTTTCGGTAGCTGCTACGATAATGAACTGATTCGGGGTACAAACCCATGATAAATTTCTTTTACTGAGCCCATTTGCGGGGGGCCCTGTTCTATTTATTTTTCACCCAGTTGAAAAACAAGTCCCCAACATAAATGAGCAAGATCACGTTTAATTAAACCTGCCGCCATCTGAAACAGTTTGCTCCAGCTTGTATAAAAGGAGGTTTTGTTTTCATGCATGACTTGTTATCGAAGAGGTGTTTTGCTCTCTTTTATCGTTGTTTTATCTATTGAGAGCGATTTCTGCAAACCCTGATAAATAGATTGTGGTGTATCGCTTAGCACGGTCGTATCTTTCGACAGTGATTATGCGAGAAATTTGGTGCAAGCACTTATTTGGAACATTACAATAGCGCAGTGTATAACATCCACAGAATCTGACAATAAGCAAATAGTTCGGCGGTCCTATTTTGTTATTTTGTGCGGTCGAAATGAAAATCAATCAGTGCCTGTTTTATCGTGTTTCTGCAATGCAAGCAAACAGTTCGGGCGATTTAGTGAGTAAATTAATTGATGCGCGATCGACGTGTTTAGCTAGGACGCAGAACATTATCGAAATGAGTTTCCATTTCTATTTTAGCGTTCGATGAAAAGTAAAAGCGATAGAACGTGTTTGTTCCGTTTTGACTCAAATTCCGAACATGACTCATATATATAGTTTGAATTCGTTTGTAATATCGATTCTCAGTGCGGAAAACCAATGAGAATTTTAGTTTGCGCAAACGGCCGTATTCGGAATATGAGTCAGTTCGGATTTGAGTCAAAACGGTATAGGGAACTGTTCCGATCTCCATCTACTGTACATACCCATCTAATCGCTAAACAAAGAAATACGGCATTAAATTCGTCGCTTTTTTTGTCAACATGCGTGCTACAGCTGAAAAAATCACAAAAATAATAATCAAATCAAATTCTTTCCATTGCTTTGTTTTGATGGGATGGAAATAGAGTATGAGATGAAGTGGCAAGCTCGTTCCCATGTAGCGAAACATTTGCAAGATGCGGTTAAGACAGTTAGGGGGAAAGTTAGATATCACAGTGCGAATACAGTCGTCAAGACGAATTCATAATTTCCATTTAATTCCACCAATTATTTTCGATATTTTTGTAGATACGTATTTCGACCACAACTGTGTGGTCGTCTTCAGTGTCTGTACTTGACTCGACTTGAAGAAAACAATCGCAATTTCATATATTTATACTATGCTAGGTACCTAATCTAATCTTATTTGCCTACTTTATTTACTCTATACAGTAAATTACTTTATTGTTTAGTAGAAACTTGAAGAGCCAAGAGCTGCCATTTCTGATCCTATTCAATAGCGCTGTTTGTATCCTGTTGTAGGATTTCCAAACTCTCAGCTACATCGAGTTTCCATAGGGAAGAGACATTTATAAGATTTTACATTTGATGCCGTAATTGGGTGATTTTCCTTCTACATGCTCTGCTACCTTAGACCCAAATTCTAATGTAATCTTATCAGTTTCTTTTCACCTTACTCACTTCCGCCATATGTTCCTTGAACCTTTATATCTAATGATCTTTTGTTCGGCTTCATAGATTTTTTCATTTTAAAAATAAGTTTTCATTGGGAACAACTTATTTTATAGACGCCAGCCCTATTCAACATTTCTACTTTAACCTTCGTTGAACCCTATAGAGACTTGAGTTGGTTGCTTCTACTGGAGAATACTAGATCGATGCCGAGTTTCCCGTCGAGGGCGTAGCTGGTTGGTGATGTGTTTATCATGGGACCGAAACTCTTTCAGCGGCTCATCGATCGGTGTCAGCGTTGTATGTCCATTTCTGTCGTGGGTCCTTTCCTTCTTGTTGATTATCGCTCGTACAGTCCTCTCCTGGATCCGTTGATCTTCGCTGTTTCCAGATGATTGTGTTCCTTCTGTCTTTCCTTCTTCCTCAGGGTATCGTCTGCATCCTGTGAACATGTGATGAAATGCTGTCATTTTATGTTGGTACGAATGGTTCGATGTATAAGGGATGACTCATGGTGTTCGTGGGATTCCTGTAGATTTGAGACTCATGTTGTATTTGCTTCCTGATGACTAGTAGATCCAGAGAAAGGTAGTTTACCTTATTTTCCTCTTCGAAGGTGAATTTGATGCCCTTATGCACGTTGTTTATCGCTTCCAAAATCCTGGGCTGGTCCTTTCGGTTGATAATGCTGGAAAATGTCGTCGATGTATCTCCACCACTTTAAGGTAGTATTCCTTGTTCTCGTAGGTTGTTCTCAGATTCGCCAGGAACAGTTCGCCAAAACGGTGATAGCGGATTTATCGTGCTTCTTTTCGTCTGTTTGTAGAAGTGCTACGAAATGGAAGTGTCTCCGTCATGCTAGCCTTGCCAGATTTAGGTACATCTTTCACCTTTCTCACCATGTTGTTTCCGTCCTTGTGTTAGCAGCCAATCCTCTAGAAGATTCAGAGCATCTTCACTGGAACACTAGGGAACAATGCCGCTACGTCGAATACCATTATGTCCTCTCTTCGATGTGTCCTGATTCCAACAGTTGTTGAGTTTTGTTCAGTTTTTCATGTGCATTCTCCGCTCCGGTCTGATTCACTTCTTCTGCCCTCATTACCTTCTTCAAAAACAGGTCGAATGATTCCAGGTTATCCTTAGCTAACTTCAATGCATATTGTAGCACTCCAAAGTCACTCGTTCTAATTTAGCGTAATGCCTCTTATCGATGTCTTCATGAACCGGACTCTGCTTTATTAATACTTTTTGGTACATGCATGGTACTACAAAGCAAGACCATGCTGAGGGTGGCTGGGTTCTGATTCGAGCCGGTCTAGGCAATTTTCGATTGAAAAGTCTCGACTTCCCTGGGTATAAAGTATCATATGTGCTAGCCATGATATGTGCAAAATGGTAACTTAGCTTAGAAACCTCCTGTTAATAACTGTGGAAGTGCTTAGTCGAGGCGGTTCTGTCCCAGTGTGGGGATGTAATGCCAATAAGAAGGAAAGTTTTGGACATGAGATCCCATCTTAATCTTATGACTGCGGTGTCAGCTCTCTTTAGGCACTTCTAGGCATCTCCTGCAGTGGCCACTCTGCACTCAAAAACTCACACTTAGGAGTTCAGAATATTTACTGGATTTGACTTGGCAATATTATTTAAATGTTTAAATACCCTAAATAATCGTCAGCTTAATATCGATTTCTCGAAACTGGCCTCAGGCTGATGATCGACCACATCTACAATCTCGACAGTTTGTCATTTTATATGGACAAAATAGCCGCGCAACAACGATAATATTTCTATTTTTCCTCGAAAACGCCAAAACTATTTAAATGTGATGGAAACGGACGCAGCCCATATTATCGCGCTTATTCCAGAATTTAAACTTTGTCTACCAGTACAAATACGTTTAGTACAATATCGATAGTATGCCATCATGCGCATTGAAGGCCATGCTTATGATTTTTGAATCAGAAATGACCAAGTACGATGATCAAGCCTCACATCATCATGGAGTTCTAACCAATTGTTATACTAGGTCAACTGCTCGGCTGGAAATTTATAACACATAATGTCCATAAGTATGATTTTGGTTTAGACATGATTAAAACACAGAGGGGGGTAGGGACTATGTCCAAGGGCTTGACGATCCTCCCCAGGCCATCTGCGAGTTGTGCGCCTACCTAGGGATGGTGAGGTTTGACAGTAGTACAAGTAGTACATTTGAATAAATTTAGTTGGACAACTTAAATGGACCAAATTCAGTCAACATATAAGTTGCGGCAATCTAAGTTATGACATGTGAGCTACTCGGTGCGATAGGATATTCTACGATGAATTATATCCCGCAACTTTGATGTCGTAGCTGCAGGAAATCTGCTGGACAGGACAGAAAGTGTGGAAAAGCGGATCGAGCGGCTACCTTCTACCAAAGCTGTGGCACCACCAACGAGCTGGTAACCGGCTTCTAGTGCTGGGAAAGAGTGCGCCAACGCGCGATTGGGTGGCAGCCAATCAACGCAAGGAGTAAGCTGAGGATAGAAGGCCGTTTCTTCAACTATAACATCATCAACGTGCACCGCCCACACGAAGGAGATCCAACGACGAGAAGAAGGTTCATGCGCAGCTGGAGCAGACATACGATGGATGCCCACTGCGGCACGTCAAAATCGTCATTGGTGACATGAACGCTCAGGTAGGAAGGAGGAAATGTATAGGTCATCGGACCGGAGTCTGCATACCGTGTCGAACGACAACGCCAACGATGCAGCAAACTTGTAGCCCCGCGGAATGGTAGTCCGAAGCATTTCTTCCCCGCAAGAATATACACAAGGCCACATGGAAATCACCTAACTCAACGGAAACCAAATCGACCACGTTCTAATCGACGGTAAATTCTCTCCGACATCACGAACGTACGCACTTACCGCAGTGCGAATATTGAATCCGACCATCACCTCGTCGCAGTATGTCTGCGCTCAAAACTCTCGACGGATCAACACGCGTGCGAGTCATCCGCCGCGGCTTAACATTGGCGGCTACAGACGGTAGACTAGCCCAAGACTACGCGCAGCAGCTGGAAGTGGCACTCCCAACGGAAGAGCAGCTAGGCGCAGCATCTCTTGAAGATGGCTGGAGAGATATTCGATCCGCTTGAAGCACCGCAACCGCTGCACTAGCACGGTGGCTCCGGATCAGAGAAACGACTGGTAGACGGCGAAGTGAGCAGTTAGTTGAGGAGAAGAAGAATGCACATGGGCGATTGCTGCAAACCGCACGAGGGCGAACGAGGCATCGATACAAACGGGCGCGGAACAGAAAAACTCGATTTTCCGGAGGAAAAAGCACCAGCAGGAAGATCGAGACCGTGAAGAGACGGAGGAACTGTACCGCCAATAACGCACGAAAGTTCTATGAGAGTTGAACGTTCACGTAAGGGCCACTGCCACAGCCCGATATGTAAGGACATAAACGGGAACCTCCGAACGAGCGTGAGGTGATCCAAAGGTGGCGGCAGCACTACGAAGAGCACCTGAATGGCGAATGGCAGACAACGGTCGGTATGGTAGAACCAGGAGCACGCGCAGGACATGCGACTTCCGGCCCTGAATCTCCAGGAAATCCAGAGGAGATCGGCCGGCCCCATAGTCCCCTGCCGACCACGTTCTTATCGACGGTAAATTCTTCTCCGACATCACGAACGTACGCACTGCTGTGCAATATTGAATCCGACCTACCCTTGCAGTATGCCTGCGCTCAAACTCTCGACGTGATCAACACCGTCGGAGTCGTCCGCCGCGGTTAAACATTGACGGCTACAAGACGGTAGGCTAGTGTCCAAGACACGCGCAGCAGCTGGAAGTGGCACTCAACGGAAGAGCAGCTAGGCGCAGCGTCTCTGCAGATGGCTGGGAGATATTCGATCCCCTTGTAGCACCGCAACCGCTGCACTAGACACGGTGCCTCGGATCAGAGAAACGACTGGTTTGACGGCGAATGGCAGTTAGTGGAAGAGAAGAATGGCATGGGCGAGATTGGCTAACACCGCACGAGGGCGAACGAGGCACGATATAAACAGGTGCGGAACAGAAAAACTGATTTTCCGGAGGAAAAAGCGTCAGCAGGAAGATCGAGACCGTTAGAGACGGAGCAACTGTACCGCGCCACAACAATGAAAGTTCATGAGAAGTTAAACCGTTCACGGGCCACAGTGCACAGCCTGATATGTGTAAGGACATAACGGAACCTTCTTACGAACGAGCGTGAGGTGATCCAAAGTGGCGGCAGCACTACGAAGAGCACCTGAATGGCGATGTGGCAGACGAAGATGGCGTATGGTGATGGACCTGGGGAACGCGCGCAGGATATAATTCTACGGCCCCGGATCTCCAGGAAAACTAGAGAGATTGGCCGGCTGAAGAACAACAAAGCCCCTGGGTGTGACCTACCAGGAGAGCTATTTAAACACGGTGGTGAGGCACTGCTATAGCGCTGCACTGGGTCACCAAGATTTGGGAGGAGGAAGTTTCGCAGGGGTGGATGGAAGGTGTCGTGTCCCATCTAATCTGTTGTAATGCGCCTGAGTGATGAACGTTGCGACCGGAATAGGGTGCTGCCCAAAATGGTTCTCACCTATTGTAGATAAACAATTATAAAATTTTCCCAAAATATTTTTTATAAAAAAAAAATTCTCCACAAAATAATCAATAAAAGCAATATAAAAAGAAAATTTCATAAGAAAATACGAAAAGAATAATAAATACGAAAAAGCAAAAGATCTACACAAATTTTTCGAAGTTTACACGCTTTTAAAGAGTAATATTATAAAAATAATACTACGAAATTTTATATTTTTTCATTGTTTTATTGATTTTTCGTTGAAAGTTTTATTTTTTGTGAAGATGATTGATCAACTGACTTCACGGAAACAAACAGATCTATCTCCTCATGCACACACACTTACTCACTTACATATTTCCTCACTCATCCATTCTTACTCACTCACCCACCTTATTACGCACCCACTCTTACTCACTCCACTTTGCTAACTCATCTCAATCCTTCTCGCCCACCCTTTCTCGCTCATTCACCTTACTTGCCCACTCACTCACTCTACTCACCACTCGCTTACCTACTTTCACCACTCACTCTACTCATGCACTCTTTTACTTTGTTACTCACTCTTACTAATCTACCTTATTCTTTCTCGTTCACTCTCTTTACTCATACATTTCCTCTTACTCACTCACCACTCACTCTTGCTCAATCCTCACTTCTACTCACTCGCTCATTCTTACCAAACGCTTACTTCCACTCACTCACTTTCTCTTACTCGCTTATTCAATTTTACCACACAATCACTCTCACTCACCCCAATTTAGCCAGTGTAATACTCTTACTCACTTATTTATTCATTCACTTTACTCACTCCCTCGCTCTTACTCACTCGCTTCTTACTCACTCTGCTCACTCACTCTACTCGTATTCAATCATCCACTCTCACACCTACCTCTCACTTTACTCACTCTTACTCACCCCTGTTCCTCACCACTTACTCACTCATTTTACTCACCACTCTTGCTCCACTCACTTACTCACTCACCACTTACTCTGTAACTGTCTGTGACGTCCACACGTCTTGGCAGTGGACGTCCTCACGCCCCAAACTAGCTCACCTCTAATTTCAGGGTCGACGCTTTAACCAGCCTGAAGGGACACACGTAAACACAACAAAGCGGACAGAGGAAGACTTTATGGACCAACGGACATCATGTACTTTTGAGAAATTGAGAAAAGCTTGAAGTACATTTTGTTTTTTTTATTTAGTTCATGTTAATTTTAGTTTGTTTGTGTTCTTAAATGCTAGGGTTTTCTTTTTTTTTCAGTAGGGTGGAATCTGCATCCAGACACCGGTGGCTAACGAACGGGGTTTAGCTATTGCCGACCCGCTGAGTCTCCCGAACAGTCTTTTCGGCATTATCTGGGAGGGTCCGTGCTATACGCACGCCCACATACCAGCTACCCACTAACTTCAAATCACAACGAACTACCCACTAGTTCCTCACCTTACATGCTACCCACTAGTTCCTCTACTACTTAACTAACTACCGCTGGTACTCGCCCTAGAGACTAGCTACCCACTAGTCGGCGCTATCCGACTGCTGCCCGGCGCGCCAATTGCGCTGCAAGATGCTGGCAATCTGAGTGGTAGACCGGTTCCACTTTTCAACCTCTTGACACATCCTGTGGATAAGATTATCCGGAGTAGTGTCCTCCTCCGCATACCTCTAGCATTCGCCCTAACATCGACGAAACGAGGACATACAAAGACGTGCTCGGCAGTTTCGTCGACCCTGGCAGTCCGCAGACGGAGAGTCCGTATGCCCAAACCTATGGTACTCACCAAGCAGCCATGGCCTGACAGGAACTGTGTCAGATGGAAGTGGACTTTCCATGCTCCCATTAACCCATCTTGATACGCTAGGTATCAGCCGATGGGTCCACCTACCCTCAGAAGAGTTATCCCACATCCCAGTCCCGTTGCCACTTGATAGTCGAAGTGACTCTAATGGCTTTACGGGCTCCTCTGGTTCCGCGCATGTCGAAACTCTCCTCGTCTCCCCGTATGACTAGTCCAATGGGTAAAATACACGCAATCACACAAGCGGCATCCCGTGATACCATACGGTAGGCACTTATCACTCTGAGACACGCTGCCTGTGTACACTCTCCAGCTTCTGCAGGTTACGTTCGACGCTAAGCGCGAGGCCTGCTGGACCGCCGTATCTATGATAGATACTGCAACCGCTAACAACCTGCGTCTACTGGAGGCACCCCGAGCCATTGGACATCATCCTGGATAATGCCGCAATAGCTGTCGAAGCCTCCGCAGGCGACATCGTGACTGCCAAAGTTCGTTCATCGTCGATCAGCACCCCGAGTGCTTCACCTCCCGCTTGAAATGATCACACAGTCGCCCACGCGAACCACTGCCTCCTGTACCGACTTACGGTAACAACAACCCACTCTCTCTTGTGATGAGCCCAGCCAGCCGCCCTTGAGCTCATCCATTCCTCTACTATAGCGATCGCGTGGCGCCGAAGTTCCACCTCCTCAATCGACTCTCCGTAAACTCAGCGTTATGTCGCTCATGAAGCCAACGATCTTAACGCCGGGGGACTTCAGTCTTAAATATCATCGTACATAGTGTTCCATAGCACGGCCCAGGATAGATCCCTGAGGGACTCCTGCGGTGATAGAAGCCTACCCTCCCCTTCATCGGTCTCGTATAAGAGTACGCGATTCTGGAAATAGCTTTCAAAATGTTGTACAGGCCCACCGAATGCCCAACCGAGTAACGAGAGCGCGATGACATCCAGCTGCGCTGTTGAATGCATTCCTTGACGTCGAGCGTCACTATCGCACAGAATCCCTCCGCTTGCGTTGTATCGCTACTTCCGCAGTTCACAACGAGTTGATAGTAGCATCCTCCGTGGACCATACCCGAAACCCAAACTGATTGTTGACACTGCTCGTACCGGTGTACGGGTAAGTGTTGAGGATAATCCTCTCAAGCAACTTCCTGTGGTGTCCAGTAGGTGAGTCTGTACGCGGCTTCGGCAACATCACCAGCTTCTGTCTCTTCCACCTATCGGGGAAATGCGCTGTCCGGGCATCTCTGCATGGCTGTCCTGAACATGTCCGGGTCAGCGATCGCCTTCAGAGCGAGGTTTGAACTCCGTCGGCCCCGGAGCTTTGTTCGTGCTCGGGTCTGGGCCACCGCAAGCAACTCTTCGTTCGTCACTGCCACTTCAGCCACTTCAGCACTCGCATTCTGCGGTGCTGGGGGGCAAGGCTTGTGGTAGGACGGAAGAGAACCCTCGATAATGCGATTCAACCTTTCCGGCGACCGTTCGAGACGCCAGCCCCTCTGGTCTTCGCCATTACTATCCCAGGCATCGCCCCGAATACATTCATTGGCGTTCAGGCATAGGTTGTCAAAACACTTCCTCTTACTGCTACTGATGGCCTTGTTAAGGGCCAACTTCGCAGCTTTGAACGTCAAGCGGCGTTCATCCTCAACTGCTCAGAGCGAGCTCTCTGATCCTTCGCTCCAGCCCTAAGGCAGGTGACTGAAGGTCTGCGATTGGCACTCCACTGGATATGCTGAGATCTACCGTTCCTGGTGCCCTCCTCATACTGGCATCGCATGCACGTGACAGACAGCTGTCAGTGCGTCCCCTGTAAGACTGTCGATGTTACCCTCCAGTCCCAGCGCCGCGGTGAAAACTTCGCTGTCGAAGCTTTGGGCCTTCCACCCACGGACCTGACGGGATTTCTCAACCTCGACTTCGCACACCACAGCTGATCACTAGGGTTAGTTTGGTTAATTGTTAGGTTGGCCGATCGGCGGTTGGAGCCATAGTGGCAGCAGAACTTACGCCACGGGACATACCGTCCGTACATACCTGTATAATCTCGACCGGTTGCCGGGTCAAGGTCTATTCTCGCTGGGGCCACCAACAGGCCGCCGTGACCAGACTGGTTCTATTAAGTTGGGGTTGGCTGCGAAGTTCTCGAGGGTAATCAGGAGCGCTGTCGAATTTCAGGCGGGATGCCACCCAGGCGATATTTTCCAGAATTGACTCCGTCGGTTGGACGCGTTGACGAACGAGAACGATGGACCGTGGAAAGAACACACGGTGCAGCTCACTTGCTGGCGTGGCCTAAGGAACAAAGCGTCTGCCAACACGCCGTATTCTTCAGAATCAGGTCTCCGGCGGTTGACGCGTGCTGACGAACGGGCCGAGGACCGTGGAATAGACACGGTGAAGCTCACTGGCTGGCGTGGCTGCGGTTATCCGAAGAAGGGTCTGCCACCCCACGCGGTGGCTCGAGGTCCGAATAGGTTGGACTCCGGTGACGGACGAGCACGACGGACCGCGGAAAGAATACGGTGGGGCTCGCTTTGCTTGATGCAGCACTGGAACAAAATTCCGCGTGGTGGGGAGTACCTCGTGAGCGGCGGATCTGGTAGAGCTGGAGCCGGATCTTACTGGTTCTGTCTGGCGCAGTTGCACGTGCTTAACGGAGGCTTTTCGAGCTAGCGGTTCGGCGGGTTGTACACCAAAACCCTGGACTATCCAGAACGGGATTGAGCCGAGTTATTCACCGAATCTTAATTACAAAGTTGTTCCAAAAAGGAGGAGGTTTGCGGACACAAACCATTTTTTCACGGTCCAACTTGCAACCCTCACCGTCCCAAAGTCGTGCTTCTTCCTTCTTCTTTCGTTTTCCTTCTTCTGCCCGGATCTAGCCATGCCTTATCGAAAATTCTCGCCTCGCTAGAGCCCGAGCCAATGTTGTTCTTTTAGTATGTTAGTTTCTTACATTTCTGAAGGGTTCTCATGCGAAGATTACATATAAGTTCAAATATTAGTCCGTAGAAGTGTTATTGTTAACAAGATTTTTATGCAAAACGTAAACAAACGAGCATAAATCCATACAAAAATCCAAGATGGCTGAGTTGTGGATATTGACAAGTCGGATAACCTGTACATAAAAAATCTTGGCTGTTAAATTGGTCTATTGTTATCGTGGACGGTAACAACTCTTACTCATTCGTTAACTCACTCTATTACTCATTTCTTCTTCTTCATTGGCATTACATCCCTACACTGGGAAGAGCCGCCTCCAGCTTAGTGTTCATTAAGCACTTCCACAGTTATTAACTGCGAGGTTTCTAAGCCTGGTTACCATTTTTGCATTCGTATATCATGAGGCTAACAGATGATACTTTTTGCCCAGAAGTATGAAATTTCCAATCCGAAACTGCTTAGACCGGCACCGAATCGAACCCAGCCACCCTCAGCATGGTTCGCTTTGTAGCCGCGCGTCTTACCGCACGGCTAAGAGGGCCCGTTACCATTTACTCGCTTTTCTTCTTCTTCTTCTTCTGATTGGCATTACATCCCCACACTGGGACAAAGCGCCTGCAGCTTAGTGTTCATTAAGCACTTCACAGTTATTAACTGCAAGGTTTCTAAGCCGTTACCATTTTTGCATTCGTATATCATGAGGCTAAACGATGATACTTTCATGCCAGGAAGTCGAGACAATTTCCAATCCGAAAACTGTCAGACCGGCACCGGAATCGAACCCAGCCACCTCAGCATGGTCTTGCTTTGTAGCCGATTTACTCGCTTTAATTCGCTCAATCACTCTTACTCATTCACTCACTTCACTCACTCACTCACTCACTCACTCATTATCTTTACTCAACCACTCATTCACTCGGCGATTCTGAGATTTAGATCATTCATCCGGAAACCGCTGCTTACTCACAGCGACCAAGGAACATCAACTTTGTTGCCCTTCCCGATCAAGAATGCATAACAAAATTTAATAAGGAGTTATTTATTTCAGAAAATATTGTAAAAACATGTGTTATAAATTTTGCTGTTAGTTGTTAAAATAACAAAATTATATCAAAATACCCTCTAGCGTAACATAATTAAAACAAAGGTTGATATGATTTTCTGTACAAAAATTCACGTTAGGTAATTGCCTCTACGGGATAGAAATCTGACGCTACCAAGAAGGTTTCCATCCATAATGTAGTCAATTCCAGCAATGTATTAATATCGAGCGGTTCAAGTTATACTGAAGTGACCTGTGCGCCGAAGTAGTGAACGCGGCGGCGTAAGGCCATTTTTACAGGTCGGCGGCGTCGGCGGCGCCACGCCGTAAGCAATGTTCGGCGGCGGTGGTGCGGCGAATCTGGAAGAATTTTGAGCTGAGAAAAAAAATCACGCAGCAAGGCATATCATGCTTTTTATGAAATTTGGGTTTTTTTTTTGTACAACTGCTAGCCTCAGACTGATGGGGAGGACATCCTAATACCTATGGCTTGTATCTCCACAGCAAAATTTTACATTACATCCTCCACTAGGACATTTCCGCATCACAGCACATGAGTTCATTGGAAAATACTTTGGATATAAATATAGTAATTCGTGTGGAAATTCTCAAGATATTCCTCAGAAAAGAGAAAGGGAATTCTAAGAATTAATTTAAAAATAAAAATGAATTCTTCAGAACTTCCACCAAGAATTCTCTTGAAAATTTATTGGCGATTTCTTCGAAATTCTTCCGAAATTTCTTCAAAAGTTCCTTCATGAATTTCCTCTACTCGAAGAATTTCTTCGAAAGGAGTCTTTGGGAATTTCTTCAGTAATTCTTCGAAACTATTTTATGGATTCCTTTGAACATTCCTTTAAGAATTAGATCATGAAAAATCCTTCAAGAAGTTCTATGAGAATACTGACGGAAATTGATTTAGAATACATTCGAAAATCCATTTGGGAGGAAACCTTCGGAATTTGTTTTTAGAAATTTCAGGAATTGGGCTGCAGAGTTGAATTCTCAAATACCTTTAGATATTTCTTCGAAATCCTTTAGAAATTTTCTAAAGACTTTCTGGAGAAAGTTCCAAACAAATTTATGAAAATATTACAAATACCTTCTGAGGGTTTTCAAGGAATTCCTGATGAATGTCCAAATTAAATCCTGGTGACTTTTCTAAAGAGATTTTCGAAGAAATTGCTGAAGAAATTGCTGACTCAATTGTTCAGCAAATCCTCAGGCATTCTGTTTGCATCACTTTTAGTTCAAAATATGACATGAAATTCATTCAATAAATTATTGTCGAAAATCCCATAAGAACACCAAGTTAAACGGTTGGCCAAGTTTCAAAGCGAATATTAAGTCACGAAGGAGTTAAGAGGAACTTTCGGACCAAAAGCAATCTTAGGTCATTTTCCGATCCGTCATTCAATTTCCGCTAAATTAAAATTAGCCAAAAGTTCAATATAGTTGAAAATAGTGACTTTTGCGAGAAAAAGTGACTTTAGTAATTCGAGCTCGGAAAAGAGACTTGCCCAAAAAGTGACCAAGTCACTAAAAAGTGACCCGCTACCACGTCTAAGATTGCGGATATTCAAATATTCTCAAGCATTCCTGGAACTTACTGCAGGAGCTCCCTTTGAAATTTCTACATATTTTTTTCGTAAATACCGTATTCGGTAAGTCATCAACGAACTCATTCTAATATACCATCAAAAATTCCGTCAGGAATTCAATCGGGAATTTCTCCAGGAACTTCTTCAAAAAAAATAACTCCACAAATGAAACCAATTTTTCTGGAGATTCTTAAAAACCTCTAAGATTAATTCTGACAATTCCATCACGAACTCCTTCAGAAATTCTGTTTTGGACTAACTTTAAAAATTTACCATGTAGATGTACACTTCCACAGTTGTAATGGATTTGACGCGCCTTTCTCAAAGAAGCCATCTCTGAAAAGCTCAAAAAGTTTGGAATCTATTTAATAGAATCTGTTGATTACATGTGAAAGGAGATTCTCTATCCTGCGGGCTTCGTGTAAGTGTTCCTGCTTACGGCCCGAAACCCGTTGTTTACCCTTCACATTCATAAAAATTTTACAAAATTCTTCGGACATTATTTTAAAATTCCACTGGAATTTTCCTGGTAAGACATTCCATTCCTCGAAATTTATCTAGAGTTGTTTCGGATTTTCCACCGCCTTTTCCTTTTAAAATTTAGGATGAATTATCAGATATCTCCGTACGAATTCCTAGAGCAATTTCAAAGGAACTCCTAAAGGAATTACTGACATGCTTAAATTCTAATGAATTTCTTTGACATTCTCCAAGAATTCCGAAATTCCTCAAGGCTCTAAGAATTTCTTCAGGTATTCCTTCGGAACTCTCCAGGACTTTCTTCGGAATTATTTCAGGAAAACCAAGATATTTTTCGAATTGTTCATCAAAATAAATTGAAACCGTTATTTTTAGAACAATTCTGGCTATTTAAGTACAAGAGAGAGTAAAGAAATGTTCAATTTCAGAAGCTAAGTTACCATTATTGATTCTGTAGCCAGCCAATAAGATCTTGGATGATCTAACATTTAACACGCAAATGCGGGTAAAAGTGACAGAAATAAAAGCAAAATATTTAATTAATGTGATAGGTTGTTTGGTTCGGCAGATGCAAACGCACTGCATACTGTGATTTTTTTGGCCAATCATCGGCGTGAAATACGAAATTGGCGGCGTGGAGCCAACTGGCGATGGCGCGCCGCCGACACCTTGACCGGCGTTGGCGTACGTCGATAAGATCGGCGGCGGCGGCGGCGCGGCGGCGACAGGTTCATACTGAAGAGCATCGATTTTTTTTTCCAATGTCTACAAAAAATCCAGGGAAATAGGCTATTGTTTTGTAAAATATTCATAAATCAATGTTGTTATAATGATATGAAAATAAACTGGCGAAGACACATTTTTACCGAATTATCTAACTATAACACACTTGTTTTAAATAACAACGATTGATAGATTAGAGTTATAATTTTGTTATGCATTCCTGATCGGGTAGCCATACTGTCGTGGACCGCAACACTCAACTTTCTGCATCTGCATGAGAACGTGTAGTATAATCTTTCCTCTAACCTGCATGACTCTTGCAGGGCACACGAAGTGGAACAGGATTTTACGAAGGATTTTTTTTTTTAACTAATTTTATTTGCTAATTATCTAATACATGCATTCATCTCTTAGACTAGGTGTTCCGTGTTTTCTTAACACTATCATCCTTATTTGCTATGTTATATTTGTAGTTATTATTAATACATTTCAATTGCCTCTGGCAGTTAGAATTTTTCCTCTGGTTGAATTGAACCATGTAGGAATGACAATGTTTTCTACTTAAACTAAACTTAACCTAATTTATATTAGTACAAGGAGCTAATTTTGTTCGAAATTGAATTATTATTTTGTTGGACATTTGTTGCAATGTCTCAAATTAGAAATTCTATGAAGTTCATTGGATTATACCACGGAGGAATTCAGAATCATTTCAAAATTTTATTTTGAATCCTCTGAGTGCCTTCTTTCTGGTATTGCAGCAGCTAGTCCATATTGGCAGCATACAACATGGCAGGTCTGTATTGTTTGTAAATCAAAAGTTTGTTCTAAGACAAAGTTTTGATTTTCTGTTTATAAGTGGATAAAGACGGGTAGGTCATTGCTATAAAGTTTGCTATAAGGTATTGTAATAATGTCCTTTGGCATAACGGCTCTATGTAATAGCGTTTGGCATAATGGTCATATTTGTAATAGTGTGTAATCATCAATTTCAAACTTATGCATAATGTGTTCAATTATTTATGATTGTCAATTTAACATTGTAGAGAGATGTTTTAAATTATTTCTTTCGAATTAAAGTTCAGATTCATCAAATTACTGAAGGTACTCTGATAGACTTTTTATTATCTGCCATCACTTAAAATCTTTTATCTCTGGTCAGCAGTAAGATCGTCGTTGACTAAACAAACTACAAAATATTGAGAGACAAAGTAAATTATAAGTGCTCAAGAGCAAACACAATTTTACACAAAAAAGCGATAAAGCAAATAAAGTTATTTCTGGATGACATATATTCATCTCTTTAAAGCATAATTTGTCGTTCATACGTCTAAAAAGTAGATGCTTCTTTTTTCAAATAATGCATTTGTCAGGCATACACAAGGAGAATATGTGTGGTTCTTATTTCAATGTATGCAATATTCAATTCTAGGAAAAGGAAGATATAGTTCTTCTTTGAAAATGCATCCTTATTTTCTTGGTGAAGGCAAGGAAAGACTTTATTCATTTGTTCAATTAAGGCATTTGTGGTTTAAGGCAAATGAGGATATGATCTCTTCTAAAGGATGCATCTTCTCCTGACAGTTACATCAGAGAAGATATGGTTTCATTTCCAAAGGATACATTTGCCCAGAAATGGTGAAATACCATAAAGTTTCTTCTTCCAAATCAGGCTTTGCTCGGTTTTATGCGATGAAAGATATGATCCTTCTTTCAGAGGATGGCAGAAGGCCAGTAGAAGGCAAAAGATGATACGTCTCCTTCCTGCTATTCAAACATTTACCCAGTTAGAGGCAAGGGAAGATGAGATTCTTCATTTGCCTGCGTTTGTTCGATTAAGACAAAGCAATATATGATCCCTTCATTCAAAAATGCATTCGCCTTCCAGAAGTCAAGAGGAATGTGACTCCACATTTGTAATCGAAGGCAACCACCCCAATGGGACAGTACCAGAAACCGTTACCCTGAATTACACTACAATAATTACAATTTACACTACCCTGAGATCCATTACCCATCTATTAGCCCATACATCTTGAATCTGTAGTTTTCTACTTACTATTATTTTTTAACACCACAGATACCGATGAATCAAATTGACAATCCCTGAAAAGAATTTGTTTAGAACAAAATTATATACTATAGAGTCACTTGAGAAACGCAATAAGGATTTGTTTAATAAACATTTTGACTTAGATTATCATTCTACGCCATTATTATCTGGAAAAGTTCTATCCTACGAAATGGTGTAAGTAAGGAGACAACACCTTCTTTCTATTAACATAGGTGTACAGTGGAAATAATATCTCTTTAAATGAACGTATTTGTCCAGTATAAGGCAAAGAGAAGGTAATGCCTTTATCAAATGAACGATTTGCCCGGCTTAAGGAGAACGGAGATGATATTCTTCTTCTTCTCCAATGACATTACATCCCCACTGGAACATTGCGCCCTGCATGAACGCAAATACGCCTGATATAAAGGAACAGAGTTGATAAGCTTTTTTCAAATGAACGCGTTAGCCCGGTTTAAGACAAACAGAGTTGATAATACCTTCTTTAGATGAACACATTTGTGGATGTAAGGCGAACAGAGTTGGTAATACCTTCTTTTAATGAACGCATTTACCCGGCATAAGGCGAAAATAGGAGATAATGCCTTCTTTGAATGAACGCTTTTGTCGGTTCATTGCGAACAGGGATGATAATGCCTTGTTCACAGATGAATGTGCATTTCCGATATGAGGCGAACATAGTTGATAATGCCTTGTTTTAATGAATGCATTTGCCCGATTCATGCAAAACAGGAGATGATGCCTTTTTTTAATAAACGCATTCTCGGCTTAAAGCGAACAGAGTTGAAAATGCTTGCTTTAAAACGCGTTTGCCCGGTATGAGGCGAACAGAAGATATAACACCTCCTTAAATCATCGCGTTTATGAGTTATAACGAAACTATGCCTGTTCCTTTCCATGGAGGATCAGATATTCGACGAACAGAAGAGATTTTCTTATTCTAGGGTGTTGTTGTCATGCTCTTCACACGCTCTATCATAAGTTTATCGCCGACAAATTTCAGAAGCCACTTTTCTACCTCTTTATTCTATTTTACATTTCGTGAGCCGTCTCAAGCCCAGCCGACGTGGGCTGAAATTTCCTCCAGCTCCCCTGAATTGAGGATGATAACGTGCTTCAATTCTCACTCAGCTTAAATAGTCTCAAAGGAGTACATGATATGCAATGAGAGTTTTTGGACGAGATCTATTCATTCTATTCTGTTTTAAACAATTGAGTTTGATGAAACGAACCTGAGTCCAACACGGTGAACTTTGTAAAGGATCGAAAAATATGTAAGGATCAAAAATACTTTTCTTGTAAAGTGATGTAATTTACTCAACTGGAGTCGCCCTGCTATTGAATAAGTCTAAACAAGTAGTAATCATTTACATCAATTGTAAATAATTCTTTGATCTTTTTTTTCACTGAAATAAACTATAAATTTGAAATCTTGACTACTTGGGATACAGGCTCATTTGGGGTAATGGCGTTCGGAGAGTGTCCTTTGGGGTAGGCATTATGGGTAATGGATATATGGTAGTGTCATAGAGTCGAAAAGGTTCCTTCTTTGAATTCAGGAAATTTTCGGTAAGACACGGAAAGATATTTCCCTTCTTCAAAAGGTGCATTTGCCGGCAGACGGCAATACGATGTGATTTCTTCCTTCAATTCAGGTATTCGCTCGGCTTAGAAAAGGAAATAAGGAAAAGGATTCAAAGGATGCATTTGCCAGCAGAAGCCAGAGGATATGACTCTTCTTTCACAAGCATTTGTCGCTCGGTCTAATGGAAGGGGAGATATAATCCTTTGTTAGAAACCGCTTGCTCAAGTTCTCTGGCTCGCCTTACAGCAAAAAATCCAATGACAATTTAGTTTAATGTTGATCTATCTTGATGGTAGGTGCGTCAACATTTCAAATGGTCCTGTTTTGACAGGAAGCTTCTTTATTCTCATTTTGTCACGCTGTACAACCTGTTCCCAATTATTGCCCATATGAATGAAACCACGGAACTGAATGGCTCAACAAATCTATTTATCCCCAAGGAAACCCCGTATGCTGCCTTGGGGACACTAGCCTACAGGTAATCTATCAGACGAATTTGATAATTTACCCATA
>NC_085139.1:11258017-11346330 GCF_024139115.2 Armigeres subalbatus | reverse complement strand
GTTGGCGGCTATGCATTAGATTGCATAGCTGGCCACTGGGAACTTTGATTAATTATTCAGTTAACTGCAGATGTCAGCCCAGTCTTAGTTTGAATAGATGAGTAAATTAAATCAAGCACCGACCCTGCCATACACCTATGTTAGTTCCCATCAAAATCCTTCCCGTTGTAGATACATTGTCATGCATGTTGAGACTCAGACATACTCCGTCTGCCAACTTGTTTCCTCCCTGATCTCTGAGGGAAGGGGGAAAACGTTCGTTCTCTGCCAGTAGTGTGGTCTATCGAGCAATCTATGTACAACAACAGCTCCGAGTATCCTCAATGCGCCGAAAGTTTCATTTTCGTTGTCATTATTTGGCGGTTGAGATGAAAGCACATCAACCAGTGCCTCGTAGGCGTTGTTGCTTCAGGAAACTTCTCTCACCCTCAAAAAGTTAAAAAGGAAAAATAGCAAATGACAAAAGAAATCGTGACAAAAATCCGACAAAGTGGCACAGATAATAAAAGACAATGGCATTCGTTTGTTGTTTCAAGTACGTAGTAAAAAAGGAGACATCTTATTTTCGGTGGACACCGTCCAAAAAAATATGAAAAAGACTTCCACTGCGCTTCACCGCGTACTAATTGAGGTGTTTAAGAACAGGATACCGATGTCGAACGGAAACCAAGAACGGAACATGATGCTAAACTAGTCACAGTCACGGTGTCTTATTCGCCCAACTGGGAAGGCGCCGAGCGCCGTGCCAAAGGAGATTACATAGTTTTTCTGCCTTTCCGGTTTCGAGGCAAACTGGGCTAAAACATGCCGAGGTGTTTTGGAAACAGGAGGCGGGGCTAAAGCAAATCTGGCGAATCCACGGAAAAGTCATTAATGGACTGAAAATCGCGGGACCGTGAAAAGGCGGAAGGATGTGCTCTCAACTCTTTTTGTTTCACGATGGGAGCTTGATGAAGGAAATTAACCGCTCTGCAAGTTTGGGGATGACAAAGGATCCACTTTGTTCGTTCTGGGTCAGGGGCGCAAACAAAAGCTCAGAAATTGAGGGTTGATTATGAGTCATCTGAGAGTTTATTGGTCGAAAAACTTGTTGCCACAGTTCAGGCACCATCCCAACAGATCACGGTGGGGTTCGGGTGGAGCCATTCACAACAGCAGTCCGCTTCTTGCACATACTGGCACAAAGGCTAATTGACATAGACGGATGGTTTATTCGCCGCTTTTGTCGTTTCCGCGGAATGTCTTTTCCTCGCACGCGAGGGTCACTTGAATTCAGGTAGGATAGTGCAGACGGTTGGTTTCCAACTCATTCATTCCGGCAGTCACAGGAAGTTGAACACAGGAACGCTTTCACCGGTGTGTCGCGTTATTGCCACCGGCAAGGATGCTTCGTGGCACAGATGCTTTTCCCGCAACTTGGACAAGTGAAATGAGGAAAAAAGGTGCTCGTCGAAAGAAATGGAAGCTAATTTCACCCTACCGTTCCGCTTTTGTGCATTAATCCCAATCTGTCACGCGGTATTTAAACAGTATCATACAGAGCTGAGGATTTTACACTCATTGTTGTTGACGTCCAACCTGGCGGCGGTAGGTAAAGGTGCATCATGAGTATGGTTTGTTGAACAGTAGTACAGCGCAAAAAAGCCTCGCCTTTTCACAATAGACTCAACAAATGAAAGCAGGACCTCGTCTTTCACTTTAGGTCACACTTCGCTGGCAGTAGCCCGGTTCATGCGAGTATTATATTGTTTCCAAGGCAGCACGCAGGAGATGAGTGGAGCTAAAGTGGAACCAATATGCAAGGACGAGAATAATGGACGCTGATGAATTGCTTTAGTGTGTAGTGACAATTGTGCTTGTGAATAGTGGCACTTGCTTACACGATTGCCTGCATTGTTCTTACTGGCAGAAAAGTTTTTTTTCTTCAAATCTTCTAGTAGACGTTTCGTAGCTCAACGAGACGGCGCTTCATTGCAGGGCGAGACTTTGGTGAAGGTGACTGGATGCTACATGGAGTTATTTTATTTGGATCCATTACCTGGAAGGAGGATTTCGCCAACACATCCTCTGCGAATTTTGAAAAGCTCAAGATCAATGCTTTCAAAGATGTACATGCGTAGCTCTACGCATCCATATGATGAAAGCAGCTTTGAATCCAAATGAGTAAATCTTCGTTGAAGAAGGATCGTAGAAGGGAGTTGAGTAGAATATTTATTCCATGAACGGTACCGAAAGAAATTGCAAGAAGCACACGTACCGGCATAAACACAAACTCACCTGTCGACAGTCGTCCCTGTTGTAACCGAGTAATGCAAAAGCAAAGCGAGCGATATAAATGCTATTACATTTGTATTACATCTGTTACTCTGCTTGTGAAAAAAAACAATAATATGTATTCGATGCACGGTGTCACGTCATACGGAGCTATGCACTACCTTTTACTTTGTATTTATTATTAGATGTTGGTAAACAAATGTATGTTTGCTTTGAGTTGTGGTAATAAAGTATCCTTTAGTCTTTGATCGTTTACTTTAATACATGCTAATAATATTAAGTCTTGATGAATCATCTCTGTGAAATCATTACTTGCTTCAAAAGACGTTTTTGACATTATTAGGTAGATGTTGCCGTGGCGGCGTCACGCCGTTGATGGTTGGCGGCGGCGGCGTGGGTCGGCATAGATTAATTTCAAGGGTTTAAAATTCTCCAGAATTTCTTATGAAGTTGCTCAACGAATTACCCAGATGTTTTTCACGAGTCCGATGGAAGTTCAGGGTTCCCAACAGGGCCGACCTAGGGTGTAGGTGGTCGACACCAAAAAGAAAATAATAAATTGCAGAATTTTTGGCAAATACAATAACGTTCAATACAATCCAATCCAATCCAACCAACCAATCCTAAACCAATCCAGAACCAACCAATCAAACCAACCAAATCCAATCCAAACCAACCACCAACCAACCAAAAACCAAACCAACCAAACCAATCCAAACCAATCCAACCAACCAAACCAACCAACCAATCCAAACCAACCAAACCAATCCAACCAACCAAACCAATCCAAACCAATCCAAACCAATCCAAACCAATCCAACCAATCCAACCAATCCAACCAATCCAAACCAACCAACCAACCAACCAACCAACCAATCCAACCAATCCAAACCAATCCAAACCAACCAACCAAACCAAAAACCAAACCAATCCAAATCCAATCCAAACCAATCCAAACCAACCAAACCAATCCAAACCAATCCAAACCAATCCAAACCAATCCAAACCAACCAACCAAACCAACCAACCAAACCAACCAAACCAACCAACCAACCAAACCAACCAAACCAACCAAACCAACCAAACCAATCCAAACCAACCAACCAATCCAAACCAATCCAACCAACCAAACCAACCAAATCAACCAAACCAATCCAAACCAACCAAACCAATCCAAACCAACCAAACCAACCAAACCAATCCAACCAACCAAACCAATCCAAACCAATCCAAACCAATCCAACCAATCCAAACCAACCAAACCAACCAAACCAACCAACCAATCCAAACCAATCCACAACCAAATCCAACCAAACCAACCAACCAATCCAACCAATCCAAACCAATCCAAACCAATCCAAACCAATCCAAACCAACCAAACCAATCCAAACCAATCCAAACCAATCCAAACCAATCCAAACCAACCAAACCAATCCAAAATCCAATCCAAACCAATCCAAACCAATCCAAACCAATCCAAACCAATCCAAACCAATCCAAACCAACCAAACCAACCAAACCAACCAAACCAATCCAAACCAATCCAAACCAATCCAAACCAACCAAACCAACCAAACCAACCAAACCAATCCAAACCAACCAAACCAATCCAAACCAATCCAAACCAATCCAAACCAACCAAACCAACCAAACCAACCAAACCAATCCAAACCAATCCAAACCAACCAAACAATCCAAACCAATCCAACCAATCCAAACCAATCCAAACCAACCAAACCAATCCAAACCAACCAAACCAATCCAAACCAACCAAACCAACCAAACCAACCAAACCAAACCAAACCAACCAAACCAACCAAACCAACCAACCAATCCAAACCAACCAAACCAACCAAACCAACCAAACCAACCAAACCAACCAACCAACCAAACCAACCAAACCAACCAAACCAACCAAACCAATCCAAACCAACCAAACCAACCAAACCAAACCAAACCAACCAAACCAACCAAACCAACCAAACCAATCCAACCAACCAAACCAACCAACCAATCCAAACCAATCCAACCAACCAAACCAATCCAAACCAATCCAAACCAACCAAACCAACCAACCAATCCAACCAACCAAATCCAATCCAACCAATCCAAACCAATCCAAACCAACCAACCAATCCAAACCAATCCAAACCAATCCAACAATCCAAATCCAACCCAAACCAACCAAACCAATCCCAAACCAATCCAAACCAATCCAAACCAATCCAAACCAATCCAACCAAACCAATCCAAACCAACCAAACCAATCCAAACCAACCAACCAACCAAACCAACCAAACCAAACCAAACCAACCAAACCAACCAACCAACCAAACCAACCAAACCAACCAAACCAACCAAACCAACCAAACCAACCAAACCAATCCAAACCAACCCAAACCAACCAACCAACCAAACCAACCAACCAATCCAAACCAACCAAACCAACCAAACCAATCCAAACCAAACCAACCAACCAAACCAACCAAACCAATCCAACCAATCCAAACCAATCCAAACCAATCCAAACCAACCAAACCAACCAATCCAACCAAACCAACCAAATCCAATCCAAATCCAATCCAAATCCAATCCAAACCAATCCAAACCAATCCAAACCAACCACATCCAACCAAACCAACCAAACCAACCAAACCAACCAAACCAATCCAAACCAACCAAACCAACCAAACCAACCAAACCAACCAAACCAACCAAACCAACCCAACCAATCCAAACCAATCCAAACCAATCCAACCAATCCAAACCAACCAAACCAATCCAAACCAACCAAACCAAACCAAACATCCAAACCAACCAAACCAATCCAAACCAATCCACCAACCAACCAACCAAATCAAACCAACCAATCCAACCAACCAAACCAACCAAAATCCAAACCAATCCAAACCAACCAAACCAACCAAACCAACCAAACCAATCCAAACCAACCAAACCAACCAAACCAATCCAAACCAATCCAAACCAACCAAACCAATCCAAATCCAATCCAACCAACCAAACCAACCAAACCAATCCAAACCAATCCAAACCAACCCAAACCAACCAAACCAAATCCCAAACCACCAAACCAACCAAACCAATCCAAACCAACCAATCCAACCAATCCACCAAACCAACCAAACCAATCCAAACCAATCCAAACCAACCAAACCAAACCAAACAACCAAACCAACCAAACCAATCCAAACCAACCAAACCAACCAAACCAACCAAACCAATCCACCAACCCAAACCAACCAAACCAACCAAACCAATCCAAACCAACCAAACCAATCCAAACCAACCAAACCAACCAAACCAAACCAACCACAACCAATCCAACCAATCCAAACCAACCAAACCAACCAAACCAATCCAACCAACCAACCAACCAAACCAATCCAAACCAAACCAACCAAACCAACCAAACCAACCAATCCAATCCAACCAATCCAAACCAATCCAAACCAACCAAACCAAACCAAACCAACCAAACCAATCCAACCAAACCAATCCAACCAACCAAACCAACCAAACCAACCAATCCAAACCAATCCAACCAACCAAACCAATCCAACCAACCAAACCAATCCAAACCAATCCAAACCAATCCAAACCAATCCAAACCAATCCCAAACCAAACCAATCCAAACCAATCCAAACCAATCCAATCCAACCAAACCAACCAAACCAACAAACCAATCCAAACATCAACCACAAACAACCCAAACCAATCCAAACCAATCCAAACCAATCCAAACCAACCAAACCAACCAAACCAACCAACCAACCAACCAATCCAAACCAACCAAACCAACCAAACCAATCCAAACCAACCAAACCAACCAAACCAATCCAAACCAACCAACCAATCCAACCAATCCAAACCAATCCAAACCAATCCAAACCAATCCAAACCAACCAACCAATCCAAACCAATCCAAACCAATCCAAACCAATCCAAACCAACCAACCAAACCAATCCAAACCAATCCAAACCAATCCAAACCAATCCAAACCAATCCAAACCAACCAAACCAACCAAACCAACCAAACCAATCCAAACCAACCAAACCAACCAAACCAATCCAAACCCAACCAAATCCAAAACCAACCAAACCAATCCAAACCAACCAAACCAACCAAACCAACCAAACCAACCAAACCAACCAAACCAATCCAAACCAATCCAAACCAACCAAACCAACCAAACCAACCAAACCAATCCAAACCAACCAAACCAACCAAACCAATCCAACCAATCCAAACCAACCAAACCAATCCAAACCAACCAAACCAATCAAACCAATCCAAACCAACCAAACCAATCCAACCAATCCAAACCAATCCAAACCAACCAAACCAATCCAACCAATCCACCAAACCAATCCAAACCAATCCAAACCAACCAAACCAATCCAAATCCAACCAAACCAAACCAATCCAAACCAACAACCAAATCCAATCCAAACCAACCAAACCAACCAACCAATCCAAACCAACCAAACCAACCAAACCAACCAACCAACCAAACCAACCAAACCAATCCAACCAACCAAACCAACCAAACCAAACCAACCAAACCAAACCAAACCAATCAACCAACCAAACCAACCAAACCAACCAAACCAACCAACCAAACCAATCCAAACCAACCAAACCAATCCAAACCAATCCAAACCAACCAACCAAACCAATCCAACCAACCAAACCAATCCAAACCAACCAAACCAACCAACCAATCCAAACCAATCCAAACCAACCAACCAATCCAAACCAACCAAACCAACCAAACCAATCCAATCAACCAAACCAACCAAACCAACCAAACCAATCCAAACCAATCCAAACCAAACCAAACCAACCAAACCAATCCAAACCAATCCAAACCAACCAACCAACCAATCCAAACCAAACCAACCAATCCAAACCAAACCAACCAAACCAACCAAACCAACCAAACCAATCCAAACCAAACCAACCAACCAACCAAACCAACCAAACCAACCAACCAATCCAAACCAACCAAACCAAACCAAACCAACCAAACCAACCAAACCAACCAAACCAACCAACCAACCAAACCAACCAACCAATCCAAACCAATCCAAACAAATACAACCAACCAACCAATCCAACAATCCAACCAACCAATCCAAACCAACCAAACCAATCCAAATCCAATCCAACCAACCAATCCAAACCAACCAAACCAATCCAAACCAATCCAAACCAATCCAACCAATCCAACCAACCAAACCAACCAACCAATCCAAACCAAACCAAACCAACCAAACCAAACCAACCAAACCAATCCAAACCAATCCCAAACCAATCCAAACCAATCCAAACCAATCCAAACCAATCAACCAAACCAAACCAATCCAAACCAACCAAACCAACCAAACCAACCAAACCAACCAAATCAAACAACCAACCAAACCAACCAAACCAACCAACCAATCCAAACCAACCAATCCAAACCAACCAAACCAACCAAACCAACCAACCAAACCAACCCAAACCAACCAAACCAACCAAACCAAACCAAACCAACCAAACCAAACCAAACCAATCCAAACCAATCCCAAACCAACCAACCAACCAAACCAACCAAACCAACCAAACCAATCCAACCAATCCAAACCAATCCAAAACCAACCAAACCAATCCAAACCAAACCAAACCAACCAACCAACCAAACCAACCAAACAACCAAACCAATCCAAACCAATCCAAACCAACAAACCAATCCCAACCAACCAAACCAATCCAAACCAATCCAAACCAACCAAACCAACCAAACCAATCCAAACCAATCCAAACCAAACCAAACCAATCCAAACCAACCAAACCAATCCAAACCAATCCAAACCAACCAAACCAACCAAACCAACCAAACCAATCCAAACCAATCCAAACCAATCCAAACCAATCCAAACCAATCCAAACCAAACCAAACCAATCCAACCAAACCAATCCAAACCAACCAAACCAACCAAACCAATCCAAACCAAACCAAACCAATCCAACCAAACCAACCAAACCAACCAAACACCAAACCAATCCAAACCAATCCAACCAACCAAACCAACCAACCAATCCAACCAATCCAATCCAAACCAATCCAACCAACCAAACCAACCAACCAATCCAAACCAACCAAACCAACCAACCAACCAAACCAATCCAAACCAATCCAAACCAAACCAATCCAAACCAACCAAACCAACCAAACCAATCCAAACCAACCAAACCAAACCAAACCAACCAAACCAACCAAACCAATCCAAACCAACCAAACCAATCCAAACCAACCAAACCAATCCAAACCAATCCAAACCAACCAAACCAACCAACCAACCAAACCAATCCAACCAATCCAAACCAATCCAAACCAATCCAAACCAACCAAACCAACCAAACCAATCCAAACCAATCCAACCAATCCAAACCAACCAAACCAACCAAACCAAACCAACCAATCCAAACCAACCAATCCAACCAACCAACCAATCCAACCAAACCAACCAATCCAACCAACCAACCAACCAACCAATCCAAATCAATCCAACCAATCCAAACCAATCCAAACCAACCAATCCAAACCAATCCAATCCAAACCAATCCAAACCAATCCAAACACCAATCCAAACCAATCCAAACCAACCAAACCAATCCAAACCAACCAAACCAATCCAAACCAATCCAAACCAAACCAAACCAAACCAAACCAATCCCAACCAACCAACCAAACCAACCAAACCAACCAAACCAATCCCAACCAAACCAACCAAACCAACCAACCAAACCAACCAAACCAACCAAACCAACCAAACCAACCAACCAAACCAAACCAAACCAACCAAACCAATCCAAACCAAACCAAACCAACCAAACCAATCCAAACCAATCCAAACCAATCCAAACCAACCAACCAATCCAAACCAACCAACCAATCCAAACCAATCCAAACCAACCAAACCAACCAAACCAATCCAACCAATCCAAACCAACCAACCAACCAAACCAATCCAAACCAATCCAACCAATCCAAACCAATCCAAACCAATCCAAACCAACCAAACCAACCAAACCAATCCAAACCAATCCAAACCAATCCAAACCAATCCAACCAATCCAAACCAATCCAAACCAATCCAAACCAATCCAAACCAAACCAAACCAAACCAAACCAACCAAACCAACCAAACCAACCAACCAACCAAACCAAACCAAACCAACCAAACCAACCAACCAACCAAACCAACCAAACCAACCAAACCAACCAACCAACCAAACCAACCAAACCAATCCAAACCAACCAAACCAATCCAAACCAATCCAACCAACCAAACCAATCCAAACCAATCCAAACCAACCAACCAATCCAAACCAACCAAACCAACCAAACCAATCCAAACCAATCCAAACCAATCCAAACCAATCCAACCAATCCAAACCAATCCAACCAATCCAACCAATCCAAACCAATCCAAACCAATCCAAACCAACCAAACCAATCCAAACCAATCCAATCCAAACCAATCCAACCAATCCAAACCAACCAAACCAACCAAACCAACCAAACCAACCAAACCAATCCAAACCAATCCAAACCAATCCAAACCAAACACCAACCAACCCAAACCAATCCAAACCAATCCAACCAAACCAACCAAACCAACCAACCAACCAACCAACCAAACCAATCCAAACCAACCAAACCAACCAAACCAATCCAAACCAAACCAAACCAATCCAAACCAAACCAATCCAAACCAATCCAAACCAACCAAACCAACCAAACCAACCAAACCAACCAAACAAACAAACCAATCCAACCAACCAACCAACCAACCAACCAATCCAAACCAAACCAACCAAACCAACCAACCAATCCAAACCAACCAATCCAAACCAATCCAAATCCAATCCAAACCAATCCAAACCAATCCAACCAACCAAACCAACCAAACCAATCCAAACCAATCCAAACCAAACCAAACCAATCCAAACCAACCAAACCAACCAAACCAACCAAACCAATCCAAACCAACCAAACCAACCAAACCAACCAAACCAACCAAACCAACCAAACCAATCCAAACCAATAACCAACCAAACCAATCCAAACCAACCAAACCAATCCAAACCAATCCAAACCAACCACCAAACCAACCAAACCAAACCAAACCAATCCAACCAATCCAAACAAACCAACCAACCAAACCAATCCAAACCAACCAAACCAATCCAAACCAAACCAACCAACCAAACCAATCCAACCAATCCAACCAAACCAAACCAATCCAACCAATCCAAACCAATCCAAATCTAATCCAACCAATCCAAATCTAATTTAATCTCCATTCCAAAAATAGAATAAAATGGTGAGATTTTGTAAATACAGTTAAGGGTGTAAAACAATTTATTTTTTGATTTGATCAATCTAACGCGATTCCTGAAGAGTTTTGGCCGGTAGTTTATTCAGTAGTTCGTCCGGAAGCCCTTCAGATTTCGTCCTGAGGTTTCTCCAGGTATTTCTTCCAAAGATCTCCAGAAAGTTGCTCAATGTTTTTTTCGGAAGTTCATCCAGGATTTCTCACAAGTTCCTCCAGAATTTCGTCTGAAGTTCATCCGATTTCGTCGAATTTTCTCAGGATTTCGTCCGAAACTTCCTCCAGGAATTCTTCGGTAGATCTTCAAGGCCTTCGTTCGGAAGTTTCTGCCAAAATTTTGTGCGGAAGTCCTCAAAGATTTCATCTGGAAGCTCCTCCAAGATTTCGTCCACAAGCTCGGAGATTTTTTTCGGAAGTTTCCAGGAGTTCCTTCAAAGTTCTTCAGGTAGTTGCAAAGCCTTCAAATAATTTCTCCGTAAATTTGCAGGATTTGCTCCGAAACTTCCTAAGTAATTCCTCCATAATCATAAAACATTGCTTCCAGTTCCCTGGAGTTATTCTTTTGTAATTCCTTCAGAAATTCTCTGAAATTATATATTTGAAGTTCTCCGAAATTTACAGAATCTTAGAAACTCTTCCGAAAATCCCTATTTTTTCCTGGTAATTCTACCCAAATTTCGTCCCAGCTATTCTTTCTCAAATACTCCTGCTTTCTCTTCCTCGAGTTTCTCAAAAGTTTCGCGGGAAAACATCAAAACATTTATATGAATTTCTATAGGTTCTCCAATAAATTGCATCGGAAATTTATTTTGAATTTCCTTCAGAAACTTCTTAGGTTATATTAAAAAATCTCCTGGAACTTCTAGTTGTTTTATTCTTCTCTTATCAATGAAAGAAAAACCTTCACAGAATTATTCACTAGCAGCTATATGCGACTCCTTTATATCGTCTTCTGGGTCAGCTCACGAGCCTTGACCTTCTCGAGCTTGGCGATAGGGCCATGCTCTTGGTTCCACAGACCACCGCCCCAGTGCTTGCGGATCTCCTCGTACCGATCGTGAAGTTCATCTTGATGGTTTTCACCAGCTTGGATAGATTGGCGCGGTCCGAGTTATCAACCTGGTCAGGGCAAACAGGTGCAGGCTCTGGTACACCAACGTTCCCAGACGAGACTTGCTCTTGATGATGCAGGGGATGCCCTCTTACGGCAAAAGGCAGACAAGTAAACGACAGTTTAATTGAATCAACATCGTGAGGGATGACAACCAGTTGTGCCTCTTTTGCTCAACTAGCTTGACCACGGTGTTGATACTTTAACGCAGTTTGTTATCCTTATTGCTGGGCGGCACTTCCTACCAGCGGCCTTGGCCTCCAGACGCTGGATCTTTGCAATCGGATTCTCGCCAAATTTTCTCCAGAAGCTTGAAGCTGCTGGGTGGTGTGCTTGTCCAATGCATGTGAGAACTAGTGGGCGGTGGGATTTTCAAACGCTTCTGCAGCACAGCTTTGAAGCGCTGGATACGAATGTACTTTGGCCAGCGAACAAAGCGGGACAAATCACGCTTGGGTTGGACATTCTGACCAATTCCGTAGCTCTTGACGCGCTTCTAGAACAGAGGGTTTACTACTTTCTGAATTTTCGATGAAATTTCTGATCAATTTCCAAGTTGAATTCATGGAGAAAATCCAGAAGAAATTCGAAAACGAAATGCGGGTTGAATCACTGTACAATGTTTTGAACGAACTTTTGAAAGAATTTCGGGTGGATTTCACAATGGGCTCCCAGGAAATATTTTTGAAAGGAACTGTTCATTCCAAAATCTTAATAAACAAATTTTCATTCGTGTCATATTTTGTAGTACCCGCTCCCCCCCCCCACCTTTTAGTGTAACAAAGTATACCGCAAGGTTGACCTTCCCTCTCCCCCTCAACGTGTTACGCAATTTGTCAACAGACCCTAAGTGGTCAGTCCTACGAATTCTGCTCCAAGATGGATGCTTTTTTTTGTATTATAATACATTAGCCAGGGGATGTGTTACGCTACGTAGAGTATTATAAATTTGAACCCTAGCTTTTTTATCGAGCATCTCTAAAAAAAATATTACATTCGCATTCGAGAGGTACTTCGAATTAATCCTCCAGTGATTCCAAAAAGAAGCCTCCGAAGGGAATCCTCCTGATGTTGAAGCAAATCGTCAAATGATTTCGAAGCAATTCGTCGAGGAATTCCGATGTAAATCGTCGAGGGAATCCGAACTAAATCTTCGAGAAATTTCGACGCAACCTGTTGATATATTCCGAAGAGAATCGTCGAATGATTCCGAAGCAATTCGTCGAGGGATTCTGATGCTAACCTTCAGAGGGATTCCCAAACAAATCGTTGAAGTATTCTGGAACAAATCTTCGAATGATTCTGGAGGAATTTTGAAGTAAATGAACGAATGTCATTTTTTTGGATTCCATTTGGAATCCTTCGATGATTCTGAAAGGAATTCTTCAGAGATTCTAATGAGAATTCCTCTCGGGTTCTGATGAAAATCTTTCTCGGATGCTAATGGGAATTGTGGAGATTATCATGCTGCTTTAGCCTATAAGCAAACAGAAGTGTGCTGGAAAACTGTCATTGCAGTCCGTGGTGGATGACCACAATTATGTCTTTGACTGCGGATGACCACAATTTGTCTGGTGACGCTCCGTTGTTGTTCATATCAAGCCTACTTTATGCCTGCAAATCAATTCATTAACACTAAGTGCAATTTCACTGACAGGAATCTTGCTCAGAATTGAGAAACAAGCTTTTTCTGCCTTCCACTCATTATGATATTGTGAAAATGGGAGATAACAATACGTCTTTTTACAGAGCTTTCTGTGATAATCCTTCTCACCTCTATTTGAACTTCGCACGTCAATCGCTTTGAGACGATGATGAAAACAAACTTATTTATTGTTGACTATCAATTTGCTGATTTTCAAATCAAAATGAGATTTCAAAATAAATATTGTATGGAAAAATTAGGTAACCTTACTCAGAGTAACCTTGACGACACGCGAAATCGAGTGCGAGATTCGACTGTGATAATCATTTATTTGGGGTAAGTCTAAATAGGAGTAAATGTCGCAATATAACAATTTTTCAATTTTTTCGAGTCAACGCTTCTTTGTATTCATATGAAAATACTATTTTTTAACTATTTCTTATCGATAATTGATAAAAAGTTGAAAAATAGGTAGGGTAAAACGACCTATTATGGAGGGGTTAAGCACCGCATCAAAACAAAATTGATTTCAAAACTCTAGTTTCGTAAATAGTACGTCAATTGTGCTAAAGTTATGTTGTTTTGTTTTAATCACAATAGAAACAAAATATCGCAATAATAGGACGCAGTTGCCTATTGTGCGATATTTTTGAAGTCAGTCCTATTGTTGCGGCATTGCCTGTATTCTTATGGAGAGCGATACACAACAATAGGACCTTACACTACGCAATAATGGGCTCAAAGGACGAATTTTTAATCAAAATGTGATTTTCATCATTTTGAACGAATTCTGTCAAACAAATTGTGTTCTAGTGGTTGATTCGAAGAGTTTCAGCGGATCCACAATTATTTTTGGTGCTATTCTATCTAGAGAGGACTATTTTAACACTACCGCAATATTAGGACATACCACAACGATAGGACGTTTTACCCTAAACTAACCAATCACGTACATGCATCACTAGCACAGAAATCAAAAATCAATCACTTGCGGGTTTGGATCTAATCCTTAGATCGAACAAGTTTTCACGCAGAACGGACGCATCAAAGCGATCGCAGCGGAGCGGGCACAGCATCACGGAGGCCGTAATAACATTTTCAACGGAAAAGGCGATCCCGCACCGCCAGTGCCGATGCTGAAAATTTATTACAAATGGTGCTGTCAGTTAGTTGGAAGGGAGCATTGGGAAAAGAAAATTGGTTCTTCTCAGGACCAACATTTTATGGAAAGAAAGAGTTAATTGCGAAAATAAACTGTTTCGATGACATCGGGTTTGGCGAGGTAGCTTGGTTGGTGTTAGTAATTCCATCCGTTCGAATTAGTTGCATCATCTTCCTCCGCCGCGCTATCAAATTCGCTATTTACCATTGAGTTCTGCACTTTGATGAAAGTTTATTTCGAATAGTCGGATCAACCTTCTTTTGTATAAAATGGTGGCTTTTGTATAAAATCAATGAAGACGCCACCTCAGTGGAAACTTTATTTACAGCAACCACCCATCGGTGAACGTCACTTGAACAGACATATGCCAAGAGATAATGTTTTGTAACATGAAGAAACTTCGTCTTGGGTCAAATTTCTGTTGTTATTCCTCGCAACAATATGCATCTTAGATAACCAACATAAAATCAAATTCAGAACCTTGCGAGAAAATTTCATAGGATTCTTAGAATTTGTCATTCTCCGAACAGTTCGTTGTCTGCTGCGATCAAAATGACTCACGCGCGTCGAAAAGCAGCTTTCCTATATCTAATGAAGTAATTCCATAAGCCCTGCCACTTATATCGTTATGAATGCACATTTTACTTACATCCATACATATCGTAGAGGGGTGGGGCTAACGGGCTTAATTTATTGGAAACAAGAAAGCTTTTTGATAAGAAAATTATTTTGAGCTTTTAGTGGAATATGCCATAGTTTATATTCTATTGATTTCACATTGTTGTATCTTGACAGATACAATACATATTCGTCAAGATACAATTAAGATGGAATTCAATGAGTATAAACTCGTCTTATAACAGAGACAGAAAGCTGCTTCCGGCGGCGAGCCATTTTGATCGAGATTCCGCGGAATAAGCGGTTCGACAAAATTTGATACAGCGGAGCGGACACAGCAGCATTGCGCGTGGTAGTAGAATGCTAAAAATTTATTCCAAATGGGGTAGCGAAAATCATCAAGTGGCGGTCGGATAATTTCAACACAAGGTGCTGACAAGCGTTTGTATGCAGTTAGTTATTGAAAGACGCATTGGGAAAAGAAAATTGGCTTTCAGGACCAGTATCTTATGGAAAGAAAGAGATAGAAATGGATTGTTTCGCGGCACCGGGTTTAGCGTGGTAGCTTGTGCTGTTAGTGATTCCATCCGTTCAAATTAGGATCATCTCCCTCCGCCGCGCTATCAAATTTGCTAGTTACGATTGAGTTTTGCACTTTGAATCGGATTGTCGGATCAACCTTCTGTTGTATAAAGACTTTTTTGTAGGACACTGTCAGGTTCTTAACCACAAATAAAACACGTCCGTCTCGTATGTGACTTAAACTCAAAACTCCCTTTATTCATGTTATTCCTTCCTGTAACCAGAGGCGGATTTAGCCGGAAGGGGCCCCAGGCCGATAGATGGGGGCCCAAAATGACAAAAAGGTTGGTTTGATACATATTAGTCAGCAGGCCCCCGACCCCCCTAAATCCGGCCCTGCCTGTAACTGTTCTTGTTTAAATGTCGTTCACGCTCTTCTCCCTGCAACTGAAACCACTCATCTCACAGAGGTCAGACATAAAGTACATCACAATCCCTCCTTTCTTTACACTAACGAACATTGTTTATCTGAAAATCACTTAAATACACTGGTTGCTTCTTCTGTCTTTTTGCGGTCGTGTCTGGTTCATTATCGGAATGGCTGGATCCAGCTGTGGTCGTTTGTCCGCTCGTCACTTTGGTCAGTCGCCAGGTCCAGGTCCGAAACTTCATCCTCTGAACTCGCCCATCTCTCCTTGCACATTTGGTGTAAATCGCTTGACATGAGATGCGTTTCTGTGGATAGGTATACTATCAGAGACTTTGAACGAAGTGTTACCTGTGAACCGTTTTCTCGATAACCACCCACTCTTCTGGACTGAAGTTCGAGGTCAGCTTGTTCTCCTTGGTGGGTCTCTTTACCACAACTGTATCACCCACTAGCACGTTACTTGTTCTTGCACGTCGTCGTAGATTGGCGTATTCTGCGCTTTTGTGCTTTTGCTCTGTATCTTTGTCTCTTATCTCTTCTACCATTCTGTTAGGTTGAGTGGAAAAGACGGAAGCTTGTCTTTTAATATTCCCAAACATTAATACAGATGGTGCGACGCCTGTGGTGGAATGAGGAGTTGAATTGTACATTAGTACGCACATCCGAAGGTCCCACTTCCAATCCGTATCTTCTACCTGACTTATTCGCAGATGTTTCTTTATCATGCCATTTACACGCTCAACCTCCTTTCGCTTGTAATAAGGAGTAATTTCTGAACTTCGATACCGTACTCTGACAGAAGCTTTTGAATTCCCGCTTCTAAATTGTGGACCGTTGTCGGTTTTAAGGGTTTCTGGCATCCCAAACCGGCAAAACGTCTCGTGGAAGGCTTTGACCGTCGTTGCCGCAGTGATTTCTTTCAGGACTATCACCTCTATAAACCTGCTGAAATAATCAACGATAACCAAAAGATTATCTCCAGACGGTAATCCGCTGCTAAATCTACCCAAGGTCTTTCCGGCATACACGTAGATCGCAAGGGTTCCGGAGGGTCGAGCGCAGACACAATCGTGCATGAGTGCAGTTTTCACTATTTTCCTCCTGTCCATCCCCACCACACTTTTGACGCAGCCTGTTTCATAGATATTATTCCCGGGTGTGACTCATGACAGTTGGAGAATTGAGACCGCAGAGACTCTGGTACAATACTGGCTTCTCATGAGCAGGTTTCCTGATCGGTATAGTTCGATTCGAATGGTTTGAAACTCTTGACAGCCTCAGTCCATTGACCGCCTCCAGAGCTGCAACAAGATCCTAAGAGCCATGTCTTTTCAACATGTTCCTCTATTTCCTGTGAAGGACTGCCGGGACGGAAGTTGCCACAAGAGTTTTTATGAAAGCTTCATTTTCGTCATCAAACGGTTCTGGTTGACAGTCAGATAACGCGTCAGCTAAATTTGTAGCTCCTGGTTCATATATGACGTCAAACCGTACGACTGTACTCGCAACACCATCTTTCAATCTGTGGACATGGTTTAGAACGTTGACTGAAGAGAAAGTCTAGCGGTTTGAGTCAGTGATAAGTTTGAATTTGCTCCAAATACAACCTAAACTCTCGATAGCCCACAAGGGCTAATGCCTCTCTCGGTCTGAAAATACTTCCTTTCAAGGTCAGTCAAGGCTTGCTGGCAAACGCAATAACTCTTTCTCTTCCTATCATTTTCTTGGAGCAGGACTGCTCCAAGTCCAGTCGGCTTGCATCCGCAATAAGCAAACTGGTATCATTGGGATCAAAGAAACCAAGAAAACCTACCGATGACATAGCTTTCTTTTATCGAATCAAAAGCACACCGATGGACATTTTCCAGATGAAAGGTGTTCCTGCGGAGAAGGTTTCGTAAACTATCCGTTTTACTAGCCACAGGACAAATCGGCTGACGTATGTCACCAAACCCAGAAAACACCTTAATTCTGCTGATTTGACGGGGAACGGAATTGTTCTATAGCTTTCACCCTCTCTTGGTCTTATACCGTTTACCGACAATATCCTAAAACCTGAGTTTACTCACATTAAAATAAATTTAGCTGAGTTCAGCAATATCTCGTATTCGCCAGCCTATCTAACAACGCCTGTAGCGCTTTGCATGCTCCTCTTCTGAACTTCGAAACCACTACATCGTCGATGTAAACGATATCCGTTCAGACCAGCTATAGTTTCCATAACTTTTGAAAGTTCTAAAGGAATAAGCAATACGTAACTGAACGGAAGTATACTATGTGAGCGATCTGATAAATAATTTTGGATCAGTTTAATAATGTACAGAGGAAAATTAAAATTCATCAATTTTACAATCAAACCTTCATGCCAAACACTGTCAAATGCTTTCTCTATATCAAGAAGAGCAACTCCAGTCGAATATCCTTCAGATTTGTTGAGCCGAATTAAGTTAATTCGTAACTCTTAATAACTGATGAGTGGTTGAATGCCCATGGCCAAAACCAAATTGCTCATCAGCAAAAATAGAATTGTCATTAATATGAACCATCATTCTATTTAAAATAATCTTTTCAAACAGTTTGCTTATTGAAGAAAGCAAACTGATTGGGCGATAACTAGAAGCCTCAGCTGGATTTTTGTCCGGCTTCAAAATTGGAACAACTTTGGCGTTTTTCCATTTATCTGGGAAGTATGCCAATTGAAAACATTTGTTAAATAAATTAACCAAAAAGGATAAAGAGCTCTCAGGAAGTTTTTGATAAGTATGTAGAAAATACCATCATCACCTGGGGCTTTCATATTTTTAAATTTTCTAGTAATAGATCTCACTTCATCCAAATTAGTTCCCAACGAAGGGTCAAAAACATTATCTTGATCGAGAATGTCTTCGAAGCTTCGTGTAACCTGATCCTCAATTGGACTAGTGAGACCTAGACTAAAATTATGGGCACTCTCGAACTGCTGAGCAAGTTTTTGAGCCTTTTCGCCATTTGTTAATAAAATTTTATTTCCCTCTTTAAGCGCTGGATTTGGCTTTTGAGGTTTTTTAAGAATTTTCGTTAATTTCCAAAAGGGTTTCGAACTGGGATCCAACTTCGAGACATTATTCTCAAAGTTGGTATTTCTCAGAATAGCGAAACGTTTTTTAATTTCATTTTGCAAATCTCGCCAAATAACTTTCAACGCGGGATCGCGAGTTTTTTGGTATTGCCTTCGCCTCACATTTTTAAGACGGATCAGTAGCTGAAGATCGTCGTCAATAATAATGGAGTTGAATTTAATTTCACATTTAGGAATTGCAATGCCTCTGGCTTCGACAATTAAATTTGTCAAAGATACGAGAGCATTATCAATATCACTTTTGGTATCGAGAGGAATATCAACATCAAAATTCCTATCGATATACGTTTTATATAAATCCCAATCAGCCCTATGATAATTGAAAGTAGAGCTGATTGGATTATGAATGGCTTCTTGTGAGATATCAAATGTCACAGGAAGGTGATCAGAGTCAAAGTCAGCATGAGTTACCAATTGGCCACACAGCTGACTTGAATCCGTTAAAACCAAATCAATTGTCGAAGGATTTCGAGTGGATGAAAACAAGTTGGGCCATTGGGATATTGAATAGTATAATATCCCGCAGAACAATCTTCAAATAAAATGTTGCCGTTGGAATTGCTTTGAGCATTATTCCATGAACGGTGTTTGGCATTGAAGTCACCAATTACGAAGAATTTTGATTTGTTGCGAGTCAGAATTTTAAGATCAGCTTTCAACAAATTCTTTTGCTGCCCATTGCATTGAAAAGGCAAATAGGCTGCAATGAAGGAAAATTGACCAAAATTTGTTTCAACAGAAACTCCCAAGGTTTCAAAAACTTTGGTTTCAAATGAAGAAAATAATGTATGTTTGATACGTCTATTAATGACAATGGCGACCCCACCACAGGCGCTGTCAAGACGATCATTTCTGTAGATAAAATAATTTGGATCTCGTTTAATGGAGAGTCCTGGTTTTAAATAGGTTTCAGTTATAATGGCAATATGCACATTATGAACTGTTAGGAAGTTGAATAATTCATCTTCCTTACCCTTTAGAGAGCGGGCATTCCAATTTAGAACTTTCACACAATTATTTAGATCCATTAAAACGGAGTCCGATAACAATTTTTTGTGTGTACTTTATACCAACCTGAACAGCTTCTGGTATGGTATTTGTTTTGAACATTGCATCAATCATGTGATGCAATTGTTCAGTTAAAAAATCAAAATCGGAAGCAGTCATGCTACCTGAATCGCCAACATGACCATTATTTTCCGTTGGGACATGGGTATAAACCTCATTTTGAGAAGAGAAATTTTGTCTACCAGCAGCGATGTTTGCATACGTAGGTACATTGGAAAAATTGGAATTTACTGAAAATCAGACCGCATCGTGCTTTCGTGCTGTGCGGTTCTTTCTCTCTTTGCGGAAGGAAGTTTTTAATACTACCCGAAGCTATTTTAATTTCAACGGTGTTTCTTAGCGCTATTTGTACCCACTGATCCCGTTACGATCTTTGCAAGGACCCGTGCCTTCGTTTTACGTTGGACCCGTTTGCGGAAGTAAAATTCCGACAAGCGGTGGTAATCCTGCAGGGACACCGTTCTGGGAAAAAACCTCTTAGAAGGTCACGTCTCCACGCTCAGCAATGAGTATAAACAAAAACAAGAGGAAGGGGGAGTCTCTGAATTCTCCACTTCCTTCAAAGAAACAAGGTTTCAAGACCGTCCTGCCCAAGCGCGGAAAAAATAGAAGGAAGCTGGAGAATTCAGATATTCCTTCTAACTCTAATATCGGAAATAATTCTTCACCAATCGAACTGAGCAATCAGTTTGATATGATTAATGATGAAACTGAGCAAATCGAATCTACCTCTAGCCCAGGTGATTCGATTCATGCGAAAAAGCAAAGGATTCCGCCAATTGTGGTATCTGTTGCCGAGTTTTCTGGCTTCCGGAATGAGATTTTGAGTAACCTTCAGGGGATCAAGGTTTCATTTCAGATTGCTAGGAAGGGTGACTGCCGCGTTTTGCCGGGTTCCTTTGACGATCGCAAACGTCTTCTTCACTATTTAACTGAGAAGCGCCATAAATTCTTCACATACGACGACAAAACTGGAGCGATTGTTCAAAGTCGTTCTTGAAAGGTCTCCCCAGTGATGACAAATCACTGGATGAGATTAAATTGAATTTCTCAATTACTTGGATTTTCACCAGTCCAAGTAATTAAGATGAAAAAGAAATCTCACTCTGGTACTTCCCAGAGAGGCATTTCTCAAGAATTTTATTTAGTTCATTTTAACAAAAGTGAACTAAATAATATGAAAAGTTTGGAAAAGGCCTGTATTATGTCCCATGTCCGTGTTACATGGGAACATTTCCGCAGGCCTGGGGGAAATTTCCAAAACCCTACCCAGTGCCGTAAGTGCCAAAAGTGGGGTCATGGAACCAAACATTGTCACATGGATGCTAAATGCATGATTTGTGGTGGAACCTCTCACGCCAAGGACGCATGTCCTGTGAGAGAAGATTCCAATAAATTTAAGTGCGCAAACTGTGGGGGCAATCACAAATCCAATTTCTGGGAATGCCCTTCACGCAAACAAGTTTTGAATTCCCGTGCAAAATTGATGACGGGAAATTCCAATCGGATCCCAGATTCGACGGGTAGAAATTTTCAAATGCTCAAATTTCGAAACCGGTTACCGGTCGAGCAATTCATACCCACCACAATTCACAAACAAATTTTGCTGCTCGTCAACGGGTAGCAAGCACTTCAGTAAATTCCAATTTTTCCAATGTACCTACGTATGCAAACATCGCTGCTGGTAGACCAAATTTCTCTTCTCAAAATGAGGTTTATACCCATGTCCCAACGGAAAATAACGGTCATAAGTTGTTGATTCAGGTAGCATGACTGCTTCCGATTTTGATTTTTTAACTGAACAATTGCATCACATGATTGATGCAATGTTCAAAGCAAATACCATTCCTGAAGCTATTCAGGTTGGTATAAAGTACACACAAAAATTGTTATCGGACCTGCTTCAATGGATCCAAATAATTGTGAAAGTTCTAAATTGGAATGCCCGCTCTCTAAAAAGTAAGGAAGATGAATTATTCAACTTCCTTTCAGTTCATAATGTGCATATTGCCATTATAACTGAAACGTATTTAAAACCAGGACTCTCCATTAAAAGAGATCCAAACTATTTTATCTACAGAAATGATCGTCTTGACAGCGCCTGTGGTGGGGTCGCCATTGTCATTAATAGACGTATCAAACATAAATTATTTTCTTCGTTTGAAACCAAAGTTTTTGAAATCTTGGGAGTTTCTGTTGAAACAAATTTTGGACAATTTTCCTTCATTGCAGCCTACTTGCCTTTCCAATGCAATGGGCAGCAAAAGAATTTGTTGAAAGCTGATCTTCAAATTCTGACTCGCAACAAATCAAAATTCTTCGTAATTGGTGACTTCAATGCCAAACACCGTTCATGGAATAATGCTCAAAGCAATTCCAATGGTAAAATTTTATTTGAAAATTGTTCTGCGGGATATTATACTATTCAATATCCCAATGGACCAACTTGTTTTTCTTCCAGTCGAAATCCTTCTACAATTGGTTTAGTTTTAACGGATTCAAGTCAGCTGTGTGGCCAATTGGTAACTCATGCTGACTTTGACTTCTGATCACCTTCCTGTGACATTTGAAATCTCACAAGAAGTTAATTATAATCCAATCAGCTCTACTTTTAATTATCATAGAGCTGATTGGGATTTATATAGAAAACGTATATCGATAGGAATTTTGATGTTGATATTCCTCTCGATACCAAAAGTGATATTGATAATGCTCTCGTATCTTTGACAAATTTAATTGTCGAAGCCAGAGGCATTGCAATTCCGAAATGTGAAGTTAAATTCAACTCCATTATTATTGACGACGATCTTCAGCTACTGATCCGACTTAAAAATGTGAGAAGAAGGCAATACCAAAGAACTCGCGATCCCGCGTTGAAAGTTATTTGGCGAGATTTGCAAAATGAAATTAAAAAACGTTTCGCTATTCTGAGAAATACCAACTTTGAGAATAATGTCTCGAAGTTGGATCCCAGTTCGAAACCCTTTTGGAAATTAACAAAAATTCTTAAAAAACCTCAAAAGCCAATTCCAGCGCTTAAAGAGGGAAATAAAATGTTATTAACAAATGGCGAAAAGGCTCAAAAACTTGCTCAGCAGTTCGAGAGTGCCCATAATTTTAGTCTAGGTCTCACTAGTCCAATTGAGGATCAGGTTACACGGAGCTTCGAAGGCATTCTCAATCAAGATAATGTTTTTGATCCTTCGTTGGGAACTAATTTGGATGAAGTGAGATCTATTACTAGAAAATTTAAAAATATGAAAGCCCCGGGTGATGATGGTATTTTCTACATACTTATCAAAAACTTCCTGAGAGCTCTTTATCCTTTTTGGTTAATTTATTTAACAAATGTTTTCAATTGGCATATACTTTCCAGATAAATGGAAAAACGCCAAAGTTGTTCCAATTTTGAAGCCGGACAAAATCCAGCTGAGGCTTCTAGTTATTGCCCAATCAGTTTGCTTTCTTCAATAAGCAAACTGTTTGAAAAGATTATTTTAAATAGAATGATGGTTCATATTAATGACAATTCTATTTTTGCTGATGAGCAATTTGGTTTTCGCCATGGGCATTCAACCACTCATCAGTTATTAAGAGTTACGAACTTAATTCGGCTCAACAAATCTGAAGGATATTCGACTGGAGTTGCTCTTCTTGATATAGAGAAAGCATTTGACAGTGTTTGGCATGAAGGTTTGATTGTAAAATTGATGAATTTTAATTTTCCTCAGTACATCATTAAACTGATCCAAAATTATTTATCAGATCGTTCGCTGCAGGTAAAACTATCAGAATTCTAAATCTGATAGATTACCTGTAAGGGCTGGTGTTCCCAAGGCAGCATACTGGGGCCCATATTGTATAACATTTTTACTTCTGACTTACCTGATTTACCACCAGGGTGTCAAAAATCTTTGTTTGCAGATGACACGGGCCTCTCAGCCAAAGGGCGAAGCCTTCGTGTCATTTGTAGTAGATTGCAAAAAGTTTGGATATTTTCTCCACTTACTTGCAAAAATGGAAAATTTCCTGAATGCTTCCAAAACTCAGCTTATAATTTTCCCACATAAGCCAGAGAGCTTCTCATTTGAAACCTTCTAGCAGACATATTGTCACTATGAATGGGGTTCCAATTAATTGGTCTAGCGAAGCTAAATATTTAGGACTTCTGCTAGATCAAAAATTAACTTTTAAAAATCACATTGAAGGCCTTCAAGCCAATTGTAACAAATATATTAAGTGCCTATATCCACTTATAAACAGAAAATCAAAACTTTGTCTTAAGAACAAACTTTTGATTTACAAACAAATTTTTAGACCTGCCATGTTGTATGCTGTGCCAATATGGACTAGTTGCTGCAATACCAGAAAGAAGGCACTTCAGAGGATTCAAAATAAAATTCTGAAAATGATTCTGAAGTTGCCTCCGTGGTATAGTACCAATGAACTTCATAGAATTTCTAATATTGAGACATTGCAATAAATGTCCAACAAAATAATTTCCAGTTTTAGACAAAAATCGTTGCAATCTTCTATTGCAACGATTAACTCCTTGTACCCTTAGTATAAAATAGGTTAAGTTTAGTTTAAGTTGAAAACATTGTAATTCCTACATGGTTCAATTCAACCAGAGGAAAAAATTCTAACTGCCAGAGGCAATTGAAATGTATTAATAATAACAAAAAGCGTAACATAGCAAATAAGGATGATAGTGTTAAGAAAACACGGAACACCTAGTCTAAGAGATGAATGCATGTATTAGATAATTAGCAAATAAAATTAGTAAAAAAAAAAAAATAAAAAAAAATAAAAAAAAAAAAAAAAATGGAATTTACTGAAGTGCTTGCTACCCGTTGACGAGCGGCAAAATTTGTTTATGAATTGTGGTGTTTGTTAAAATGAACTAAATAAAATTCTTGAGAAATGCCCCTCTGGGAAGTACCAGAGTGGGATTTCTTTTTCATCTTAATTACTTGGACTGGTGAAAATCCAAGTAATTGAGAAATTTCAATTTTAATCTCATCCAGTGATTTGTCATCACTGGGGAGACCTTTCAAGACGACTTTGAACAATCGCTCAGTTTTGTCGTCGTATGTGAAGAATTTATGGCGCTTCTCAGTTAAATAGTGAAGAAGACGTTTGCGATCGTCAAAGGAACCCGGCAAAACGCGGCAGTCACCCTTCCTAGCAATCTGAAATGAAACCTTGATCCCCTGAAGGTTACTCAAAATCTCATTCCGAAGCCAGAAAACTCGGCAACAGATACCACAATTGGCGGAATCCTTTGCTTTTTTCGCATGAATCGAATCACCCGGGCTAGAGGTAGATTCGATTTGCTCAATTTCATCATTAATCAAATCGAACTGATTGCTCAGTTCGATTGGAGAAGAATTATTTCCGATATTAGAGTTAGAAGGAATATCTGAATTCTCCAGCTTCCTTCTATTTTTTCCGCGCTTTGGCAGGACGGTCTTGAAACTTTGTTTCTTTGAAGGAAGTGGAGAATTCAGAGACTCCCCCTTCCTCTTGTTTTTATTTATGCTCATTGCTGAGCGTGGAGACGTGACCTTCTAAGAGGTTTTTTCCCAGAACGGTGTCTCTATAGGATTACCACCGCTTGTCGGAATATTACTTCCGCAAACGGGTCCAAAGTAAAACGAAGGCACGGGTCCAAGCAAAGATCGTAACGGGACTAGTGGGTACAAATAGCGCTGAGAAGCACCAAGTTGACTTTTATGCCGCTTCGTGCAAAAAGAAGTTAAATTGCCTTCATCGATAAACTTAAAAGAAATGAAATTGACTGACAAAGTCTGTTTTTAAGATTAGTTCAAGGATGACTGTTTTCAACACGAAATAAAACGATTATGAACGATACCATCTGGTATCTTTTGTCGGGTGTACTTGCTGTTCATGCGGCAGTGGTTGAGAGATTGCCTGGAGTAAAGGGTGATATTTGCCGGAGTAAATGCTATATTGTGAGCGTGCGCCTGTCAAATGAAGCTTTTTTGATATTTCACGAATCATTTCTTCTGACAGAGTGGATAATCATCTTATATAAAAATGTTTTAATCGTCATAATTCCACAATAATATTCATGATGACTTAGCCGGATGGGGGATATCACTTTGGCGTCATAATCGATCCGGAGATGTTCTCACACCAGCTGAGTATATTTTGATGATGAATCAACTTGCTTCCACTTGAAGTTTTCAGACTTTGACTATCCAGTTGCACTCAGCTGTTTATTTTTTAGCTTTATATGATAAAAAATTCACATAAGGTGTTGGCTTATCTTTAAAATTTGTAGTCATTCATCTCATGGAAGCTGTTACCCATTAAAATGCCCATATTCCACGCTTTCTTTTCACTTTCACTCCTCTATCCATTCCTCAATAATTTAGCGATGACACTGCCTTTCGCCAATACAGTAAGCTTCAAACTCTTGCAAGCATCTTGCGTGATATAGCCGAGGACGAACCTGAGCCGTAGCATCACCTCAGTGTTTTTAGAGGAAATATACCAGCGGTTCGACGAATGAACTAGGGGTTTCTGTAATGCTCTGCTGTAGGTTCATAACGTTCCATGCCGGGCCTTTAAATCCGCGCACGTCCTTCTTCTCCAGAATCTGTTCGTAATTCTCGTCGAACCAATCGTTCTGTCGGCTTTTGCATATACGACGTTGTTCTCGCTGCGTCGTTATGATCGTCCTCCCAGTAAGTTCCAAATGTTATGCCAGTTTCCCTTCCTCGAGATATCAGAATGGCGACTATCAGGTTGCTTCTCAGTTTATATTATCGGCTCGTCGACAAATATTATGACGGATAGTTGCGTCAGCATACGTCATTGCAACGATAGTGGTCAATCACACGTTAGCCGAACTGCCATTTGGCTATGACATTGATCATTAGGTTCTCGAATGAACATTACTCACGAACGGTCACACTGAAAATATACGGCTGACATAAAAAAGCAAAAATTAACATGAAAGTATCACTTCTTGATACGCTGATTTCGAAATCTCGGCGTCTTTTTTCTTTTTTTCTCGTCGATTACGCTTCCTTGGGTTCATTTCCTTTTCAGATATTTTTACTGTCAAATTCCCTTCTCTTGTTCTTCTTATTTCTGCATTGACGAAATTTCCCGATCTTTTCTTCCTTTCATTCTTCTTCTTCCTTGATTTTTTTAATCTTCTTTTCCACGCTCTTGCATCTACTTTCAATTCTTTTCGTTTCTCCTTCTTCTTTCTTCCTCTTCTTTATACCCATTCTTCTCGATCTTTTCTTTGATTCGGATTCTTCTTTTTCTTTTTTTTCCTTTTGTGTCTTTTTTTTTCTATGAAATTCTTCCTTCATGATATTCCAAAGGAGACTCTGAAATTCAAAGCTTTCTTCTCACGTAGATCGCTTTTCGGAGTGCTAATTAGACGCATCTCTTAAGGCTTATCTTTAATCCACTCTTTTCAATGATGTATTCTTCAATTTTCCTTCTTTCTTCTGATACAATTTCGAACTTTCTTCCTCATCCCTTCTTTCTTTTTTTTCTTCTTCCCTCACAAGAGAATGCTTCATCCTTCATTCCCTTCTTACTTCGGACCTAGCCTTCCTGTTTGTTATTCCTTCTTCCGTCTTGTTTCTTCCTTCTTCCTTATTCCTTCTTCCTTCTTCGTTCTTCGCACCAAGCCTTCTTCTTTTGATCTTCCAGAGTTTCTGATCCTTTCACTTCCCTTCTTTCCTTTCTTTCCTTCTTTCTTTCTACCTCTTTTGTTTCCAATTCTTCTTTCTTAAAGCAGTCTCTTTAGCTCTTGACTTCTTCCTTCTTCTTATCTTTCCTTCTGATCTTTCTTCCATTCAGTTCTTCCTTCTACATCATTCTCTGCCGACGGAAAAATTCCATTTTTTTCTTCTTCTTCCTTCTTCCTTCTTAAAATATCCGTCAAGCTTCTTCACTTCTTCCTTCCTTTTTTTCGTATTCACCTTCTTCCTCTTCTTCCTTCTTCCTTCGTTCTTCCAAGAATTGATTTTTTTGATTCTTCTTCCATTCTTCCTTGATCCTTCTTTAAGATCCGACCGTTGTTCTTCTTTCTTACACTTCGTCCTCTTCCTTCTTCCTATCTTATCTTCTTTCCAACAGCTTTCTTCCTTCTTCCTTCTTCCTTTCGAACGTACCTTCTTCCAGCCTGAGTTCCATTACTTTCCTCCCTTAAAGATCTTTTTCTTCCATCTTTCTTTTCCTCCCGAATTCTCTCTTTCCATCTTTTCTTTCTCTCCAATTTCCTTCTTCCAGGTAAGATCTTTCACAGACAAAGCTTCTTACAGGGAACTGTAAATTTCTTTTCTTTTTTTTCTATTTTTGTTCTGATCCAGACTTCATTTATTCCTTATTTCCTCTCTTTTTCTTTTTTCCTTCTTCTTCTTCCAAAGGCTTACCTTTCTTTCTTTGTCCAATCTACCGTTACTTTCTTTATTTCTTTTCCTTTAATCATGCTATCTTGCTTTTCAATTTTTTCTTCCTTTTAAATCACCTTCTATTTCACCTTTCACATCTTTAACTCTTTTCTTGACAAATCCTTAATCATCCTTTCTCCCTTCTACTTTTGTTCATCTTGAATTCTTTTATTCGTTAATTCCACCTTCTTCCATTTTTGGATATTATAAGATTCTTTCCAGCCTAATCTTTTCTACCCTCACTCTTCTTTCCACTTCCGTTTTACTTCCTTCACCCCTAAGATCTTTCATGACCTTATTATTTTCCTTTCTTCCATTTTCTGACCTCTTTCTTCCACTAATCTTTCACCCCCATTTTCGACAAGATCGCAATTTCTCACGCAAAAGCAAGTGCGAGATGTTAATGACTACTTGGAGCGTCTTATTTTGACGATGTTGCCCGATTCATGCAGATGGAGAAGAATGTGCGTCGGTTGAGCTTACGGCCGATTTTATTTCTTTCTGTGCTGGTCTTACGATGGACTGGCAGGTGCTCAATACATTCTTTTGAAGACGGCGAAAGCTGTACAAACCGGAAAAGCTCACGACTGAACGGGCACGAGGAATACCAGCGGCGATAAGCAACAGTCCGCAGATTTAGTCTTCCGGAGAATGTCGGTCGGAAGGTGATTCTGAAACTGAAAGAATCAGGATGATGATCTTATTTTGACAAGAACTGAAGGTGTTTGAAATCGTGAATGAGGAGATTCGAATAATAGGAGCAGTTATTTTAAGATCGATCGTCTGAGCGGGGAACTGAAAGCGTGGAAACGGTTGCTTCACCGGAGACGGGTCAAACTGATTGAAATCTTCCAACCTGATGTTTGGATTAACGGACGTGATTTGATCGTGGATTCCAATTGCATATCGCCGTTTGAATCACTAAGGTGCGAAAGCTTATTATCGATCATCACCTTTGAAGCAGGTTTATGGATTACGGTAAGATGGTAGACTGAACTGAATAAATCGTGTCAAACTTTTCTTGTCGATGCAAAATTCCGATTTTCATATCGGAAACCGAATAAACTATGGGCGAAATCGACTGAGAATTGATTGCTGCAAAAGCCAGATAAGTCGGTCAAATGTTGACATCAATTTTGACCTGAAATCGTCCGCAGTATGGTGGATGTTGGAAATTTGAGAAAATATAACAATGCGAGTTCAAATATGAACTGCAGTTATGTTGCAAAATGACATGTGGTCATCCAACGAAATTCCAAACCGGGAACCGTCAAACACGTTCAGGGAAGGATAATGACTTCGCCGATTGGTTCCGATTGACTGGTACTTAAAGGCTGACTGGTCAGCGTTCTTGCACAATATCGATCCTAAGGACGGAGTTATTACCACGGCAACCAAATTATCCTTCGACGAATCGGAAGACTCTATCAGCACATAAATGTGACGATTCTTATTTTCCGACCATGGTAGTGCCTCGTTGATCGTCAACCTTCAGGCACTCGAGAGATGAACGCGGTCGTAAGAGCGAGAATACTCTATTTCGTACAAATATTATGAATTGAATTCGCGGACGAAAGAGCATTCTCTAAATAGCTCTGAACATGCTCAGCCTTAAATAAATATGCAAAGGATAATTGGCTATGTCAATGACGATAACGGCGTAGCATCTGGATCGATGAAAATAATGGATCCCAAATTGTTGCTACTTCCATTGATCCGAATGAACGGTAGGAAGTCATTTGCTTGGGATTAAAATCAAGGTAGGACTCAAGTCTCGAGAATGGAAACATTCCTATTGTACGCACTGAGAATACGTGAAGTAACAAAGGCTTACCTAGCATGACTGGCCAGGATCCTGATCAGTGATGGACGAACGACAATGCACCGATCTTCCGAGACAATATTTAGATAAAAACCTGATTAGGTCCTTACAATAACGCGCTGAGTTGATTGACTTGTCTAAAATCCGGTTTCATATCTCCAAACATATTCTGAAGTACTTAAAGAAATGCGAATGGCGACTGCATATGTTGTGGCTCCGAAAGTTTCTGGCCTATGTCTTGGCAACTGTTTGATCATGGAGTATCAATGTAATTTTTACAGATCAGTCAAAGGCGACGATTCAGTACTACCATCTATTGGCGAGCAGAGTGCGTCTCTATGCGATAGCATTGGTGCCCATATCAAGAATGGCCTGCCCGTGGAAGGCGAAACAGATGTTAAGATTACAGTTTGAGTCTTTCCCAGTTATCCAAAAAGAACGAAGAAAAGCGACTGCATGTTCCACGAAGACGCAAGCAACATTTCTAGAAATCAAGGGGTTAATGATCCAGAAGAAATTTTTCACATAAATTCTCAGTCCAGGTTTACAATAGATGCAGAGTAAAAATATTGAACAATAACCAAACACGTGTTTTTCACTGATCTGTTTGGATATGGCTAATTTGAGAGCCAAATTTATCATCGAACTGACGAGCTATAGTCCAAAACCGCAAGCTTCAAACTTATATGAAATGGAATCCACGGCATCGTTACATTGCTGAGGAACAAAGACGGCCCAAAAGTGCGTTTTATCGTTCTGCCTGGTACCGATGTCCCATGAGTTAATTAATATTTTCCTTTTTTCCTATTGGTTGTTTCCTTAAGTACGCATGCTATATAAGAAGCTTACTGGTAATTTCATCAAGAAAGTGTGATCTACCCACGCAGGTCATTTAAGATGGTTGTGTTTTCACTGACTGTGCACTTTAAATGGTTCTGGCATAACCTTTCAATGCAAAATTGCAATTTTTAGGTTTCTTCGAGTTTTTTTGAAACAATCAATGCGATATTAACTCATGGCTCTGTTTCGTTGGGGAATGTATAGCAACTATTCTTACATCAAGAAAGCATAAGCCTTACTCAATGAAAATCATGAACCATCCTAACAATTGGCTTTATCATACAAAGCAAATGCCTGTGGTATAGAACCATGCGCGTATGAAGATCAATTTTCGTTTCAAATGGTACATGCGTTTACAGAATGAAATTGAAGAAAGAACAGATTCAAATTAATTATTCTGGTCAACCAAGAAAAGTCCTGAAGAAGGATCTACACGCGTAACTAAAATCAATTTCTTTCAAATATGGTACATGCCTCTGTAGCTTAAAAGAATAGAAATGCGTTCACTGATATGTTCTTGATATCCAAGAAATCCCTAAAATGTAAGGCCTTCGATCTCACGCGTAATAAGATCAATTTTCCGGTTTCAATATGGTACATGTTTCAGTACCGAACAGAATGCGTTCAGCATAGTTCTGGTCACAAAATCCCTACAAGTTACCGATTCACGCGTAACTGAAGATCAATTTTCTGGTTTCAAATATGGTACATGCTCTGCTGTAGTACAAAGAACAGAATGCGTTCTTCATATGTTCTTGGTCATCCAAGAAAATCTTGAAGTAATGACCTGTGATCTACATGTAATTGCACATCATTTTCCGGTTTCAAATATATACATGCTCTGTAGTAGAAATTTTCACTGCACTTTCTGGTCACCCAAGAAAGTGACGAAGGAAAATCCAGTTCGTTCACTGCTGTAGAAGACGCGCAACACCGTCACCAAAATCAACTTCACAGCACTTTTTCACATTAATTTCTCACTGCGCACTAAATAAAAGCAATGTTTATTGCTCAAGTGAAAAATAATTGAAAAAAAAACTACCGGAAGGCGTTCAAATGATCTGTTTTTTCAAACTTTAGAGCGTTTGAAATTTATTTTCTTCGTCGCCTTGTTTATAGTCGAAAAACGCGTTGCCAAACTGGCAGTTTGAACTGAAATAATCTTATGTTACACATCTGATAATACATCATGCAGTCAATAAAAGTGGGTTTTTCAATTATTTTCCGCTAGTGTAATAAAAGAAAAGTCTTCCAAATAAATATTTTTCATACACACTCGTCATTCACACTAAAATTTTCCACTATTCCAAAAGTTTGAAACAGGAGAAATAATTTCATAACAAAAAATCAGTTGGCAGCACTACCCACGTACATGTTAAGCATGTGTGTTAGTTGTTTGACAGACTGAGGCATTTAACTGAATGGCAGCACAATCGAAACCATTTTTATGCGGTCGAAATGGGATTGCAATAGGAAATTTTTGTTAACTGGAACCGAAATAAACTTTTAAGTTTGACTTTCAAAATTGACCGAAACGAACGTTATTCTGCATAAAGTCACAGATAAGTCGTCCAGTTATCCAAGAAATGGCTTGAGCTCAGGAACAAAGATTTGCAGTCCTGTTTTAAGTATGGTACATGCTCCTTGTGGTACAGAGAAAGAATACGTAGATGATCAATTTTCCGGTTTCAAATATGGTACATGCTCTCTGTAGTACAAAGAACAGAATGCGTTCACTGCATACGTTCTTGGTCATCCAAGAAATCCCTGGAGTAAGGCCTTTCGATCTACACGCGTAACTGAAGATCAATTTTCCGGTTTCAAATATGGTACATGCTCTCTGTAGTACAAAGAACAGAATGCGTTCACTGCATATGTTCTTGGTCATCCAAGAAATCCCTGGAGTAAGGCCTTTCGATCTACACGCGTAATTGAAGATCAATTTTCCGGTTTCAAATATGGTACATGCTCTCTGTAGTACAAAGAACATAATGCGTTCATTGCATATGTTCTTGGTCATCCAAGAAATCCCTGAAGTAAGGCCTTTCGATCTTCACGCGTAACTGAAGATCAATTTTCCGGTTTCAAATATGGTACATGCTCTCTGTAGTACAAAGAACAGAATGCGTTCACTGCATATGTTCTTGGTCATCCAAGAAATCCTTGAGTAAGGCCTTCCTGATCTACACGCGTAACTGAAGATCAAATTTCCGGTTTCAAATATGGTACATGCTCTCAGTAGTACAAAGAACATAATGCGTTCACTGCATATGTTCTTGGTCATCCAAGAAATCCCTTGAGTAAGGCCTTCGATCTACACGCGTAACTGAAGATCACTTCTTCCGGTTTCAAATATGGTACATGCTCTCTGTAGCACAAAAGAACAGAATGCGTTCACTGCTTATGTTCTTGGTCATCCAAGAAATCCCTGGAGTAAGGCCTTTCGATCTACACGCGTAGCTGATGATCAATTCTCCGGTTTCAAATAAGGTACATGCTCTCTGTAGTACGAATAACAGAATGCCCTCACAGCATATGTTCTTGGTCATTCAAGAAATCCCTGAATATAATTTGATCTTCACGCGTAGCTGAAGATCAATGTTCTGATTTTAAATATGGTTTATGCTCTTCATATTGAATACATTTGTGTTGAACTTGATGTTAAACTTAATAAACACACAAATAAAGGGACGATTCAAATATGACGTCCACTACTTTTTTAGATTTCTAGATCCCCCCTGTCACGCTTTTTTGTATACCTTGTATATATACTGTCACAAAATCTCAAACCCCCTCCCCCCCTAAAACCTGTGACATCATTGTTGAACGACCTCAAAGAAAAAAAAACCCAACTTAGTTCACCGAATAGTGATACTGCCTTTCTCGCATTTAGTCAAGACACCAACCTTATATGTCGCTTATATGGCTCGGCTTAATGTACCATTTTCGTAATAACTTTCAAACGCGATCAACTAGGTGTTGCCTTCTATCGAATAAAACTTGTTGCGAGAAAATCGGCTAAGGATTGCTATAAGAAAAGTTGTCTAATGTTTTTCTTAGCTTTTGTGCACACATACACACACATACACGACCGGAACTGTCGGACCACCTCTGCAACCTGAAGACAAAGACGGCGCAATGCGCGAAAGCGTCCCCTGCGATAGCCGCCGGTAGTCGGGGCACCATCAGTGCGGAAGTTTCCTTCACCGGAACTGGTGGACCACCCTCGACGCCGGGGGAAGTCAGGAGGATTCGAGTGAGGAAATTTGCGGCACGACCGCCGAGGGATCGAGACAACGTAGAAGTGGATCTCAGCAAGCCAGTCGGCGAACTAGCCTAAGCTTAGGGGCCGGAATTTTAGAAGAAGTGCATGAGCACAGACCCCCCCGGAATTAGTCGCAGCATCCCGTGGTCCTGGGGATTGAGGCAAGGAGGATAAGGACCCGGTTTATCAAGGAGGCATTATTTTAGCAGGTCGGGAGGAGCCCATCCCCGTTCGCCTTCGAGCATAGTGTGGATGCTCGAGGTGTCTGTCGCGCAGATTTTTGATGGCCTTTAACCCTTGAAAAAATAAAGAATACACACATACACACATGCATACAGTTCGTTGAGTCGAGTAGGATTGGTATATAACACTATGGGTCTCCGGCCTATAAAAAGTTCGTTCTTGGAGTGAAATGATAGCCTTTCGGTACAACTTTGTTGTATGAGAAAGGCAAAAATAATGGGTACATTATATATTCAAAACAGGCCTTTATATCGTTATTTACGCGTGTCGATCTGAAATGATCCACTTCAGGTATTTCTTGGATATCCGCGAACGGCTTTCATGCGCAGATTCTGTTACTGTGAAACCTCCATGAGTCGATATTAAAGGGACCTTACATTTACAAAACCATCTTGTAGATCATTGGTTATGCATGTAGATCTGAAGGCTTCCACTTGAGGTATTTCTTGGATAACCGCGAACGTCTTCCATACGCAGATTCTGTTATATGTACTACAATGGGTATATAACATTTAAAAAACAAGCCTGTAGATCATGGGTGACGCGCGTAGACTCGAAGGCCGTCACTTCAGGTATTTTGTTGATAACCGTGAAGATCTTCCATACGCAGATTTTATTATATGTACCACAATGGGTATATTGCATTTACAAAACAGGCCTGTAGATCATTGGTTACGCGTGTAGATCTGAAGGCCTCCACTTCAGGTTTTTTTGATAACCGTGAAGATCTTCCATACGCAGATTCTATCATAGGTACCACTATGGGTATATTGCATTTACAAAACAGGCCTGTAGATCATTGGTTACGCGTGTAGATCTGAAGGCCTTCACTTCCGGTATTTCTTGGATAACCGCGAACGTCTTTCATACGCAGATTTTGTTATATGTACTACATCATTTACAAAGCAGGCCTGTAGATCATTGGTTACGCGTGTAGACCTGAAGGCCTTCACTTCAGGGATTACTTGGATAACCGTGAAGATCTTCCATGCGCAGATTCTGTTATATGTACCACAATGGGTATATTGCATTTACAAAACAGGTCTGTAGATCATTGGATACGTGTGTAGATCTGAAGACCTCCACTTCAGGTATTTCTTGGATAACCGCGAACGTCTTCGATACGCAGATTCTGTTATATGTACCACAATGGGTAAACTACATTTACAAAACAGGCCTGTAGATCATCGGTTACGCGTGTAGACCTGAAGGCCTTCACTTCAGGGATTTCTTGGATAACCGTGAATATCTTCCATACGCAGATTCTGTTATATGTACCACAATGGGTATATTACATTTACAAAACAGGCCGGTAGATCATTGGATACGCGTGTAGATCTGAAGACCTCCACTTCAGGTATTTCTTGGATAACCGCGAACGTCTTCGATACGCAGATTCTGTTATATGTTCCACAATGGGTACATTACATTAACAAAATAGGCCTGTAGATCATTGGTTACGCGTGTAGATCTGAAGGCCTTCACTGCCGGTATTTCTTGGTTAACCGCGAACGTCTTCCATACGCAGATGCTGTTATATGTACTACAATGGGTATATTACATTTACAAAACAGGCCTGTACATCATTGGTTACGCGTGTAGACCTGAAGGCCTTAACTTCAGGGATTTCTTGGATAACCGTGAGGATCTTCCATACGCAGATTCTGTTATATGTACCACAATGGGTGTATTACATTTACAAAACAGGCCTGTAGATCATTGGATACGCGTGTAGATCTGAAGACCTCCACTTCAGGTATTTCTTGGATAACCGCGAACGCCTTCGATACGCAGATTCTGTTATATGTACCACAATGGGTACATTACATTAACAAAATAGGCCTGTAGATCATTGGTTACGCTTGTAGATCTGAAGGCCTTCACTTCAGGGATTTCTTGGATAACCGTGAAGATCTTCCATACGCAGATTCTATCATATGTACCACAATGGATATATTACATTTACAAAACAGGCCTGTAGATCATTGGTTACGCGTGTAGACCTGAAGGCCTTCACTTCAGGGATTTCTTGGATAACCGTGAAGATCTTCCATACGCAGATTCTATCATATGTACCACAATGGATATATTACATTTACAAAACAGGCCTGTAGATATTTGGTTACGCGTGTAGACCTGAAGGCCTTCACTTCAGGAATTTCTTGGATAACCGTGAAGATCTTCTATACGCAGATTCTGTTATATGTACCACAATGGATATATTACATTTACAAAACAGGCCTGTAGATCATTGGTTACGCGTGTAGACCTGAAGGCCTTCACTTCAGGAATTTCTTGGATAACCGTGAAGATCTTCCATACGCAGATTCTGTTATATGTACCACAATGGGTATATTACATTTACAAAACAGGTCTGTAGATCATTGGATACGCGTGTGGATCTGAAGACCTCCACTTCAGGTATTTCTTGGATAACCGCGAACGTCTTCTATACGCAGATTCTGTTACATGTACCACAATGGGTACATTTCATTAACAAAATAGGCCTGTAGATCATTGGTTACGCGTGTAGATCTGAAGGCCTTCACTTCCGGTATTTCTTGGATAACCGCGAACGTCTTCCATACGCAGATTCTGTTATATCTAGACCAACATTTGAAAAGGGCGTAACAGCCAAAATTTATTCCTCCTGATTCCTCGTCCACATATATAGCTATATATGTAGATGAAGAATCAGAAGGATTAAATTCTGGCTGTTACGCCCTTTTCAAATGTTGGCCTAGATATATACTATAATGGAAACATTACATTTACAAAACAGGCCTGTAGATCATTGGTTACGCGTGTAGATCTGAAGACCTCCACTTCAGGTATTTCTTGGATAGCCGCGAACATCCTCCGTACACATATTCTATTCAATGTTTCACAATGTACACATATCATATTCAGAACAGGCCAATATTAATTGAATTTATGTTATTTTTATTCAACACGGTATGATACCGCATAAAAAACTAATTTGGTGTACTTGTAGAAATCGCACACCAATACCAACAGATTTATTTGACAGCAATCCATCGAGTTTTAGACTGGACGAATGAAAATTCTCATGGACGTAATCAGATTTTCATAAGACAAATTTGAAAAATTTGAAGGGTATTTTTGATTGCCGATTCTCAATAAACTATGATTTGTTCAATGCGCTAATAGTACACAATGAAAACTAGGAACTCTAAAATACGTGTTGCATACAATTTAGTTAGAGTAAGTAGTTGGGCTGGCGTATAAATTAGATTTGAAAACCAAGCACTACCTACTACGACGGGAATTAGCTCACTACCCTACATCAATTCTTACTCAGATCTACACCAAGGGGCTGTTAACTAATTACATAACGCCTTATGGAGAAGAATCCGCCATTCTTCTGCGGAGAGTGAAAACCTTTGTTTTATTCGAAAATCTTGAGATAGGAAATAACGTTTAAGCTCTTCAATATATTTCTAAAATCAAATGAATCGGATGAGGGAATGAAATGTCTGTTTTTGCAAATTAAATTTTGGTTGCATTAGTCAGATAATCTTTTGCACTATGTACTTCAATTAACTCTTTAATATTTGTCATGGTAACAGAATGAACCTTTGCATCTTTTGCATCTTCCAATGCAAACTACTTTAATAATTTTTTTTGTAAAAATAGTAAAAACGATTGAAAACAATCAAGTAACTATTGTTTTACTATCAAAAACGTATTTTCCGTTTTCCACTAATTTTTGTTACGACAAAAAACGTTTGATATGAAAATTATTTTAAGCTTTTAGTGGAATGTATTTACTTGTCACGACTTTGTTCAATTCCATTTAATCCCACTACTTTAATAAAGTAGTATAATAAGTAAATGGAATTGTACAAAGTCGTCTTATGACAAGGACATTTCTTTTTTGCTTTAAAATGATTAGATTAAATTTTAAAAAAGTTGTGGGAAGCAATGGTTTAGTGGTTGATAACTTTCTAATATAGTTGAAGGCTTTGTAAGAAGTTTATAGAAAAATGTTTACGAGATAAAATCTGAAGCTAAAAAACAAGGCTTTAAGGAACTCGTTCTTGGACTGTTTTATTTTGATATGTATTTTAAGCATGCGCATTTCGATCACCGCATTTCGAGAACCGTACACAAGGTGGAAGCACATAAAAAACTTGAACAGAACATTGTATGCCTACTTTGATGGTTCAATGAATCGACTGCTTTGAGCGTGCTTACAGCGGCACACTAGGAGTTAACTTTCTGAAATCAGTATGGCGAAAGGCATCTAAGGTTCGATTTCTCAAAATTAAGCACTTTAATCGAAAAAATATTTGGTAGGCGTAGTAGCAAACACCATCCCTCATAACCGGTACCAAATAGTTTTTCATGAAAAGTTCCCAATTTTGAGAAAACCAGCGTTAGATGTCTTTCGCCATACAAATTTCTGGCGATTAACTCTTGCTGGCTATTTTGTGCATATACTATAGCGCCTGGATGTGGCTGCGGCGGGTAGAAAATCAACCACTGCCAATAATTCATTTCAAATTAGCAACTTGAAGCTAATCGCTTCAACAAAAATAATGAGTCACGTTCAAATTAAACCGATAATACTGAATCCACAATATTTAATTCGCGGCCACATCCTTCCGACCTTGGTTCGACCCGTAGTTCGCTGTACTTCCACCTAGAAGTGTGCGCCGCCGCGCCACGCCGCCGCCGCCGGCATTTTTGCATCGGCGCGCCGCCTGTCACGCCGCTGATCTATAATTTTTCACGCCGGTTCAAATTCATAGAAGTCCACATAATTTTTCGGGGACGGTCTCAAGATTCAATAGAGTTGCTGTAGAGCTAATTGTCTTGCGATTGAACTGCGAGGAGGACCGGCCCAGAACCGAAAACCTCACTAATAAAGATAATAATTATAATCTTCCGATTGATATACCCACAATATTTGTGGACCATGCTGAGGGTGGCTGGGTTCGATTCCCGGTGCCGGTTTTCGGATTGGAAATTGTTTCGACTTCCCTGGGCATAAAAGTATCATCGTGTTAGCCTTATGATATACGAATGCAAAAATGGTAACCTGGCTTAGAAACCTCGCAGTTAATAACTGTGGAATCGCTTAATGAACACTAAGCTGCGAGGCGGCTCTGTTCCATTGTGGGGATGTAATGCTAGTAAGAAGAAGAAGATTTGTGGATATACAGCAGTAAAGCATATGTGACGATTAGGAAAAACAAACATAAGAGTTTACAATGTTATGGAAACTCATATGTGAATATGTACGTTATGTGGAAGATATTGATTTGAAAAATGTGTTGGAGGTAACCACTTTCCCTTCGATGGGACTCGAACCCATGACCCTACAGTACGCTAGACTGGTGCTTTAATCAACTAAGCTACGAAGGACCTCCGTCGGCCTTCGCAACCTAGCGGCTACTGAACGAGCTCGAGATTCCCAAATTGGACGCATAGTCAAATCACTCGCAATCCATTTCTCAAGCCAATACTTCCACATGTGTATTGTACACGTCCACATTAGAGGAGCGTGAGTATTTAGAATGTCTGGCGGCTATACACATTCTTCATCAGCAACGGTACTGATCAAGTGAGGTTGTGTAAGCATTTGCAGTCGGTCGTCAAGCTCAGACCCGACCGCATTGTGTAGGCAAGAGCACGCAACTCAGGTTCAGTTCAATCAAAGTTAACCGACCGACTGGCAAATGCTTACACAACCTCACTTGATCAGTACCGTTGCTGATGAAGAATGTGTATAGCCGCCAGACATTCTAAATACTCACGCTCCTCTAATGTGGACGTGTACAATACACATGTGGAAGTATTGGCTTGAGAAATGGATTGCGAGTGATTTGACTATGCGTCCAATTTGGGAATCTCGAGCTCGTTCAGTAGCCGCTAGGTTGCGAAGGACGACGGAGGTCCTTCGTAGCTTAGTTGGTTAAAGCACCAGTCTAGCGTACTGTAGGGTCATGGGTTCGAGTCCCATCGAAGGGAAAGTGGTTACCTCCAATACATTTTTCAAATCAATATCTTCCACATAACGTACATATTCACATATGAGTTTCCATAACATTGTAAATTAACGTCCAAGTCGGGTGGTTTAATCCCCGGAAATAGGCAATTAACTTTGAAACATAAGAGGTTGGTTTGGATTATGATGGCTTTTTCCGCAAAGTGGACCATTAACCCTTATGCGGCCGACGGGGTACCCGTGTTCCTTTTTCAAATTCAAGTGGTGATATTTCAATGAATTTTTATAGCTGAAAGCTGAAACTCGGTGACATCTAAGAACTCCATAAAATGTAGCATCTGTGAGAAAATCACGTTGATACAGTGAGGAGGGACGGGGGGGCATCTGATTTTTTTTACCACGTGGATGGCCGACAGGGTACCCGTGTTCCACTAAATTGATATTTTCATAACTTTAACAATTTTCAACCGATTTTGATAATTTTGACAGTTTTAGAAACAGAAACTCATATACTTTTTGCCCATTGTCAAAGTTTACAGTTTTTGTCCATGGTTATACAAGAAATCTTTGAAGTAAGGCTTAAGAGTCTACACACGTAACCGAAGGACTATCAACCAGTTTCAAATATATTACATGCTCATTGCGCTTCTTAGAATAGTCGGTGTTCACAGAATATGTTCTGGTTCTCCAAAAACCCCTGGAGTAAGGCCTCAGTCATCCAAAAAATCCCTGGAATAAGATCTTATGATCTGCTAACGTTACCAAAGGTCTATCGAGCAAATTCAAAAACGGTACATGCTCTTTATGGTGCTTAGCAAATAATGCTTTCACAGTATATGTTCCGAGTCATCCAATGACCTTGATGTTTTTGTGAGTTCCAGGTAGTCTACGAACTCCATACAGTCAAGGTCTTCGGAAAAATCTCCGTAATGGAGGCGTTTATCGAAAAATAAACAAGTTGCGTGACCCCTTCTTGGTATATGTGTGTATTCCAAGTAGTTCTTGTTGTTGTCGAGGACTCCAGGTAGTCTACGAACTCCATAGAGTCAAGGCCTGGGGATCGACCTCGGTAACGGAGGCAGCGTTTGAAGAATAAACAAGTTTTGAGACCCCTTCTTGATATATGTTTGTATTTCAAGTAGTTCTTGTTGTTGTCGTTGGCTCCAGGTAGTCTACGGACTCCATAGATTCAAGGTCGGTGGATCAACCTCCGTAATCGAGGCAGTTATTGAAGAATAAACAAGTTGTGTGACCCCTTCTTGGTATATGTTTGTATTTCATGTAGTTCTTGTTGTTGTCGTGAGTTCCAGGTAGTCTACGAACTCCATACAGTCAAGATCTTCGGATCTATCTCCGTAATGGAGGCAGTTATCGAAAAATAAACAAGTTGCGTGACTCCTTCTTGGTATATGTGTGTATTGCAAGTAGTTCTTGTTGTTGTCGAGGACTCCAGGTAGTCTACGAACTCCATAGAGTCAAGGTATGGGGTTCTACCTTGGTAACGGAGGCAGTTATAGAAGAATAAACAAGTTGTGTGACGCCTCCATGGTATTTGTTTGTATTCTAAGTAGTTCTTGTTATTATTGGTTCCAGGAAGTCTACGAACTCCATAGAGTCAAGGTCTGTGGATCAAGCTTCGTAATGGAGGCAGTTATTGAAGAATAAACAAGTTTTGTGACCCCTTCTTGGTATATGTTTGTATTCCAAGTAGTTCTTGTTGTCGTGAGCTCCAGGTAGTCTACGAACTCCATACAGTCAAGATCTTCGCATCAATCTCCGTAATGGAGGCAGTTATCGAAGAATAAACAAGTAGCGTTACCCTTTCTTGGTATATGTTTGTATTCCAAGTAGTTCTTGTTGTTGTCGTGGGTTCCAGGAAGTCTACGAACTCCATAGAGTCAAGGTCGGTGTATCAACCTCCGTAACGGATGCAGTTATTGAAGAACAACTGGGAAGGACGGAAGGTAGCGGTTTTCCTCCAATACCTTTTCCGAACTTAATCTATCACATGTTGTGCATATGCAAAATCGAGTTTCAGACATAGCATTTAATTTACAATCCGGCTGGCTCAATACCCGGAACATAGGCAATTAACTTTGAATGTACTGAACTCGAAAGGCGATCCCTCTTCGCTTATGTGGTCGGGTTGGGATCTGACGACCAACTGGCACAATCTCACACAACCCTACTTCATCGAACGCCGTTGGTAATGAAGCAAGTGTGTAGGAGCCAGATAATACTAAATACTCATCCTACTTGGTTGGCATTGTACAAAAAACATATATTAGAGAGTTAGTTCTGAGAATGTATTGCGAGAGTTCGGCTACATGCCCGGTGCTGTGAATTTGGTTTCATCAGTACCCGCTAAGCTGCGGAGGACGACGGAGATCCTTCGTAGCTTAGTAGGAGGAAAAACACCTGTCTAGCATACTGGTTTCGTGGGATCAAACCCCACCGAAGTTCTGTAAATCAATCTCCGTAATGGAGACAGCTATCGAAGAATAAAACAAGTTTCGTGTCCCCAACTTGGTATATGTTTGTATTCCAAGTAGTTCTTGTTGTTGTCTTGAGCTCCAGATAGTCTAAGAAATAGAGTCAAGGTCGATGGATCAACCTCCTTAATGGAGGCAGTTATTTGAAAATAAACAAGTTGTGAGACCCTTCTTGGTATATGTTTGTATTTTAAGTAGTTATTTCCATTGTCGTGGGCTCTGTAGCAAAGGCAAAAATACGTAAATGGAATCCGTATTTTTTGTCGAAGAGACTTACAAACTTATTAACAGGTACTCATAAATGATTCATAATAAGTTACAGGCAGTGAAGGGTTAGGCAAAATCAGGGTAGTCAAAATCTGGGAGTGACAAAATCGGGTCAACCTCATCTGGAGTGAATGTACGCATTCCTAGTACAGTGCAGCCGTTCGATAACTGCAAAATGTTTACTTTTTCAGTTATCGAATGCCGTACGATAACTGCAACGCACTCTAGACGTCAAACAGTTGTTAATCGACGTCAGATGCAATAAAGTGCATCTAAATGTGCAGCGCAATGCAGCTGTCATTGAGTCTGACATCGGTTTGAAGTTTAGCGGTCCGATAACTGTAAAACTGTTGCAACTATCGAATTGCAAAGTTTAAAAGCATTGCAGTTAAATGACTTGCAGTTTTCGAACATCTGCTGTAGTTTTTGTTTTTGCCTTGGTACTAGGTAGTCTATGAACTCCATATACGAATGATCTGCAGATCAACCCACGAACGGAAGGCTATTGGTATATGTTTGCATTTCCAAGTAGTTCAAGTTGTTGTCATTAGCTCTGGCAGTTATTGAAGAATAAAACAAGATGTGAAACCCCATCTTGATATATTAGCATTCCAAGTAGTTATTGTTGTCTTGTTGTTGTTTGTTCCAGGTAGTATACAAACTTCATTCATATCCCTAATATGAAGTTGTTCATACTTTGGAAATGCAAAATGTAAATAAATTGAACGATACAACTTCACGCCGAGAACGCGAAGGAAAAACGGGCTAATATCGCAAAAGATCAAGTGTACCATATTAAAATTAGATTGAGGATATTTCACGGAATCCAAGTTTCAAAGTGCTCGCGTTTTCGAGGCACACCAATCGATATGAGGCGGCGCACAACTGTCATGTTTGTTGATTTCAGCTTTGCTGCATCGTAGCATGCGTGAAATAATAAAAATTACAGTTGTGCGTTACTTGAAACTTGATTCCGTAAGGAGTGACTCTTAAAGACCCTCCAGATATTCGTGTAAGCCTAGAAGTCTTACTCCATAAATTTCTAGGATGACCATTAGCATTTGCCATGAACGCTTTTTTATTCTAGAACCCCAAAGGCATGTACCAAATTTAAAACAGGCTCTGGTGTAGATCCTAATGCCTTTACTCCATGGTTTGACCATGAACATTTGAAATGGGTGCATTCTATTCTACGTACCATAAAAGGCATGTACTGCCCATGATCGCATATTTGTAACAATCGACAAAAGCAGGCATGGATAAATGGAACAATAAAGTTTGTGATATGAATTAGTATGGAAATCTAATCCATTTTCAAAAAAATCTAAAAATTGCGCGTACACTTTTGCAGTTGAAATCATCGGCAGCTATATCTGCATCACTTAATATATGAGTGCAAATCAATTGTGCTAATTTTTTGTTCAAGGAACATGGCATACTGGTGAAATATTTTTCCAGTGATACAATTATGCGGTCACTATGCTCGATGTTACAAAACAACTTGGTAGTTTTTCAAGATTTTTAGAACAAACTTTCAGATTTCACCAACTTAGATGAAAAACTAACAATTTGAAGACAATTCATGAGCCTAACTCAAAATCGAAAAAAATGCAATTGTTACAAATATGCGATCATAGGCAGTGTATAACTATTCAAATAAGCCGAAAGAGCTCTGGTTACGCGTGAAGTTCCTGAGGATTGTTCAAGTGCAATGAAAGCGGTATATTCTATGTACCACAAAGGGCATATGCCACTTTTGAAACAATCCGAAAGGTATCTGGTTACGTGTGAAGATCCTGAGGCCTATTCTAACATTTTCTTGGAAGACCATAAACATATGCAATGGACGTATTCTATTCTATGGAGCACAAAGGGGATGTACCACTTTTGAAACAAGCCAAAAGATCTCTGGATACCCATGCAGATTTAAAGGCCTATTCCAGGGTTTTCTTGGATGACCATGAACCTATGCAATGGACGCAATCTATTCTATGTACCACAAAGGGCATGTAACACTTTTGAAAAAATCTGAAAGATCTTTGGTTACGCTAGTAGATCTTAAGTCCTATTCCAGAGTTTTTTTTGATGACCAGGTACATATGCAATAAAGGCGTTCTATTCTCGGTCCCACAAAACGCATGTACCAGTTTTGGAACAATCTAAAAGATCTCTGGTTACGCGTGTAGACCTGAAGGCCTTTTTCCAGGGTTTTCTTGGACGACCATGAACATATGCAATGAAGGCGCTAGAGGACTTATCTGAGAGATTTTCTTCGATAGCGCAAAACATATGTAGTGATCACATTTGATTTCAAGATGCGCAGAAAGCGTGTACCACTTTTTGAGACAAGTCCATAGACCCATGGTTATGAGTGTAGACCTTAAGGCCTTTACTCCAGAGATTTCTTGATGATTCGGAACATTTTCTGTGAACGCATTCTATGCTAAGTACCTCAGAGAGCATGTACTGTATTTGAATTTGTATAATAGGCCTTTGGTTACGCGAGTAGATCTTTTAGGCTTTACTCCAGAGATTTCTCGGATGACTAAGACCTCATTTCAGGATTTTGCATTACCCGAAGCATATACTGTGAACACCTTCATTTCTAAGAAGCGCAAAGAGCTTGTAGCATATTTGAAAACTGGTTGAATGGCCTTTGGTTACGCGTGTAGACTCTTAAGCCTTACTTCAAAGATTTCTTGTATAACCATGGGCATAAACTGTAAACCTTGACAATGGGCAAAAAGTATATGAGTTTCTGTTTCCAAAACTGTCAAAATTATCCAAATCGGTTGAAAATTGTTGAAGTTATGAGAATATCAATTTAGTGGAACACGGGTACCCTGTCGGCCATCCACGTGTGTTTTTTTTGTTGGCCGCATAAGGGTTAAGTGGTCTTGTTGTTTAGGGGTTATCAAGTCAATCTAGAGAGTAGGAGGCTGAAGTTTCAAGTCCCTTCAAGACAGGTGGATTCGTTTTCGCAAAATTATATCAAATCCTCCGTATCGAAAACATGCGCTGTGCATATGCAAAAGGAAGAAAGATTGTTTGGCAGGAAGCCATTTAGCCGAAAGCTACAAAGCCGAAATGTCGTTCGGCCGAACAGTTCCTTTGGCTGAAAAAGTCGGTTTGCCAAATTTGGCCGAAATGGTCGTTTGGCAGAAAGGGCCATTTGATTGAAATGGACATTCGACCGAAAGTGTCGTTCGACTGAACTAGTCATTTTGATGAAAAAGTCGTTTAGCTGAAATGATCATTTTGGCTGAAAATGCCATTTGGCCGACTGGTCGTTTCGCAGAAAAAACATTTACGGGCCAAATTACTCTTCCTAAATGATCTGTGCTGTTTGCCCAGCTTTAACGGCCAAATTACCAGTTTGGCCGAATGTCCCTTTCGGCTGTATGTCGCTTTCGGCCTAACCTTTAGCGACCTAATAAAAGTTTCGGGCAAATGGAATTCGGCTAGATGACTTCCGGCTGAACGTGTTATCGGTCAAGTGGCATTCGAACAAATGGCTTTCTGTCAAATGACTTTCGACCAAACGACAGGAAGCGACGTTTAGGCGAAGGTCACATGGTCAGAAGGTTTTTTGAATATATCATTCGGCCGCAACCTATCTGGTCGAAAACCTCGCGTAGCCGAAATGGACTCACCAATTTAAGAAAAGCACATACGGCCGAAAAGCACAATCGACCGAATTGGTCATTGGGTCGAAAAAGCCTTTGGATAAATAGGTTGATCAAAAATACCGTTAGCCGAAATGGTCGTTTAGTAGAAAGGTAATTATTATTATGTTTTTACTCAAGAGACTTGCAGCAGTTGACTGGCTCGCCTTTATCTGGCAGAGAGGTAATTTGATCAAAAATGTCATTTGACCAAAGGAGTCGATTCTGACCATAACACCCGTTTAGCAAATGACATTTTCGGCCAGTGGCGCCGGGAGTGGGTGGGACAAGTAGGACATATCCTACGCATGAAAATACCTGGGTAGGACAGTCGAAGCATTGTCCTACCTATGATTTAGGTAAGAACATTTATTTATTTATTATCAGACTAAGGCCGGAGTGGCCTGTGCTGCACATAAAAGACTTCTCCATTCAGCTCGGTCCATGGCTGCACTTCGCCAACCACGCAGTCTGCGGAGGGTCCGCAAGTCGTCCTCCACCTGATCGATCCACCTTGCCCGCTGTGCACCTCGCCTTCTTGTTCCCGTCGGATCGTTGTCGAGAACCATTACCGGATTACTGTCCGACATTCTGGCTACGTGCCCGGCCCACCGCAGTATTCCGATTTTCGCGGTGTGAACGATGGATGGTTCTCCCAACAGCTGATGCAACTCGTGGTTCATTCGCCTCCTCCACGTACCGTCCGCCATCTGCACCCCACCATAGATGGTACGCAACACTTTCCTTTCAAAAACTCCCAGTGCGCGTTGGTCCTCCACGAGCATCGTCCAGGTCTCGTGTCCGTAGAGAACTACCGGTCTTATAAGCGTTTTGTAGATAGTCAGTTTGGTACGGCGGCGAACTCTATTCGATCGGAGCGTCTTGCGGAGTCCAAATTACGTACGATTTCCAGCCACTATGCGCCTCCGAATTTCTCTGCTGGTATCGTTATCGGCGGTCACCAGTGAGCCCAAGTACATGAATTCTTCAACCACCACGATTTCGTCACCACCGATAGAAACTCGTGGTAGGTGGCTCACATTGACCTCCCTTGAGCCTCTTCCTATCTAGATTCTAGTCCAATCCGTTTAGCTTTGCTTTTCAGTCTGATGTAGGCTTCCTCCATCTCCATCCTCTCAAAGTTACGTGCCATGATATCAATGTCGTCGGCGAAACCAACTAACTGGACGGACTTCGTGAAAATCGTACCACTCGTGAACAAGTGGTAAGAACATACCATATGGATAACTAAAAGATCTAGTACTGTTTCAATTTCTTGATCTAAAAAAATATTTTTTAAACGTTTCAAGTCTATCAAAGGTTTGAAAGTTTATCAGAGATAAAACTGACAATCGTGGAGGTTTCCGGGATTGTAAAAGAGAAATCTATTCTGAAAGGCTCTTCGGACTCTCTGAGGATTTTTTCTATTCCAAAAATGGCTCAATGATGTATTGAAATTTCCAAAGAAGTCTTGTAGTTTTTTTATAGTTTTTGCTCTTCAAAAAATACTTGCTGGAAGTACGTAATTATATCTGCTAGATCAGGCTCAGAGAATTACTGAAATTTCAAAAGAATAGACAGACCAACATGCGAATTGAACAAAAGTTGAATATCTAAACAAGGATACAGCTTAGATTAACTTAGCTTAGCCTGACTGTACTTGTCTACGGTTGACTGATCAGAATGGATCAATCAAGGTAACTCATTTTGCACTCACCGCATCAAAACAACGGCGGCACTGTATACGCATATTTATATTCGTGTTGTTTTGACAGAACATGTCTACGGTGGCTCGATCTGTACGTTTCTTAGCGGCAGTTTTTGCTTATTGATTGATCCATTGGTGTAAATTGTGGTATGACCCAACTGAATAAAGGTTGGAATTTACCACCTATTCTGGATGTACACGTTTCAGTAGCTTTCAAATATAGATCAATAATTGCTTGAAACCATTACATATTTTATAAAATTTACAGAAAACCATAATCAATTCTGGAATTTCGTAAAGATATTTGAAGACATACTTCTTGGAAATGTTCTATAAACTCTGGAAATGTAATGATTGTCTTAATAGTCATAAGGAGTTTTATAACTTATCTGAAGATGTCCGAAAAAATCTCCGGAAAGTCCTAAAAGTATTCTATAGATTTGATAACACAGTTGACTTTCGAAATTCTGCCAAATGGTTTTCCGCCTACGGATTTTCCTTCTTCTTTAGATTTTTTTTATGGACAATGGAAACTCCGAAAAATGTTACGTTCAAATACCGAATAGTAGAAATTCCGAAGATTGTTCCATAGGAATTTTAAAAAATGTGCACATTAATTAATGATTTGAGTGTATTACTTCTACGTGAAGTTAAACGATTTACAATGATATGGAAATGCTAATATCATCTTCCAAACTTAGACGTACATGTTCATGATAGAATTAGAGGCGAAAGTATAAAATTGATAGTTCCGTTAGGATACGGCAGGCATGGGGAATGTTTTTATAAAAGTCGATTTGAAAGCGAGCGGAGGGCAATATTTGTGATGGCACATATCGTACGACCTTCCTTCTGCCAAGCTCCCGTATGAAAGGGGAGGGAAGAATATCAGTGTGGAAGCTGATATATCTCCACTGGCAAAAGGAAGTGTTTGACTTGCTCATATGCAGCTAAGGCAGCTAAGTTGGTTTCGTTTTCATAGTCATAGTTAACTCCTTGAAAAAGGCACAATACATGTGTCCGAAACGTCGGATGAAAACATAAAACCCCGTTTTTGATCCCTAAAGACTGAAAGCCAAAACCTCAAACGTCAGTAAAACATCTTTAAAAAGCTGTAAGCAGGCTCCGTCAAATCGACCGAGCACCGTTCAATGCGCAAAACCTCAAACTCCTATTCCACCAATCACTACGACCGACATAAGACTTGATACAATTTACAACGACCTAAGTGACGAATAGACGAATCCAAGTAAAAATAAGAAGACATACGACGGTGTTGACTTTGACAGATCCCACAGCATAGGAGAATCATTTTAAAAAGCTTAAATAATAAATAAGGGTATGCGATAACACACTTTTTCCTAACGAAACGAAACGAAACGAAATTTGAAATGTCTATGTTGATTCGGATCGAAACGAAACGAAATATGGATTTACTTTCGAGTCTTCGAAACGATACGAAATCAAGGTTCATTTATTTCGAAATTTTTCGAAACGAAACGAAATTTTAATTTTTTTCCGCGGAATTTTTAATAAATTGGTTTTACATTATGTACGTAATTCTGATTTCACTTTTTCGAAGTCAAATAACTGTTTTGCGACCAATAGAATTATAATAACAGAAGATGCAGTCTGTGATAAATCGACGATAAGGCAATACCCCAGCATTTTTGGAATTTTTCATATACGGATTCAAATTTGGTTTAAAACCTTAGTTCACCTTAGTTAGAATTATGTAATTATGCTGAAGCATACTACATATTGCCTTGTCAGCGTGGTTTTATAGTATTGAGCTAAGTAAAAATTTGAAAATGAATGCTTAGATTTATTTTTTTTTATTTAGTGGGATACTCAATTATGTATCCACATCTGCCAGGCGTATACGCAGATAGAGAATTGGTATTACTAGACCAACATTTGAAAAGGGTGCAACAGCCAAAACTTATTCCTTCTTATTCGTCTACATATATATAACATACTTTTGCTCATTAGAAGAATCTTGTGCACCTTTCTAAAATGCATGAAGATATGTATTTCAGATTGAATTTCACAGATCCATAGCCTTATATACAATCAGCTGGACGAATTGAGCTATTGCCTGTGTGTCCTTGGCATATGATAACAGCTGTTTTGGTCAGTATGAGCAATTTTAATGATCTTTCAACCCGTTCTGGATGCCCACAAATCTGCAATGTTCCTTACATTTTGTGCAAATAGTCAAAGAAGAGCTTAGCTTGATTAACTGTACACATCGTAGTTGCTAATCATAATTGGCCGAGAAACATCAAATAAGCACAGCTCACCAATTAAATAATATTCTTAGGAAATGTAATTAAATTATTAATTTATTAATTTATTAATTATCAATTAAAAAAGTTATTCTTATTGTATACTGTATACAGAGTTTCCAATTCATGACCAATACCTAACGATGCTCCTTACTGTCAATTTAGGATTAGGAGCGGAAAATTAGTTTAACACTCTTTGTTATAAAAGACCGAGGAATGCTCTGCATCTCCGTGAGGGCTTCGGGAGAGGAATCGTTGGCAGTTGTGAAGGTAATTCATGTGAAGCCCTTTGGTAAGCGACTAAGGCTGTGAACCATTCCAGCGATTCGTTTAACTTTAAGTTAAAATTTGACAGTTCGATGGTTATTTTTCTGTGGTTAAAAATAACCCTGCTCCGGAGCATGGTTAGACATGGCTATTTTGTTCCAAATAACTATCAATCTGTCAAAACTCAAATGGGTCGGCTTCGGGGTAAAATTTTAACCACGATGGGAAAATAACCATCGAACTGTCAAATTTTAACTAAAAGTTAAACGAATCCCTTGAATGGTTCACAGCCTAAATGTTTATTATAAACGAAGTTATTTTGAAAACAAGAAGACGAAAACTGTGTTTTAAATCAATCTAACGCAAGATCAATGTGCCTCGTTTAATAAGCTTTTTATAGTCAGTTTTTAACATGCCGCCGCCGCCGACATGTTTGCATCGGCGCGCCACCGGTTTTAAATTTTCCACGCCACTGATCTATGATTTTTCACGCCGATTAAAATTTGAAGAAATCTGCAAAACTTTCTGTACAAATTCAGAAGATTCAGTGGAAGTTCCGTATAATTTACTGATAGATCTCAGCAACATCACGTTGAAACTCCAGAGAATTTTTCGTGAAGATGTCAATGATTTTCATGAAAATTCCATACAATTTCTTGTTTATATTTCGGAAAGCTCTGCGTAAAAAAAACTAGGCTGAACATTTCGTGTAAAAATTGCGAAGAATTTCCCGCTGAAATAAAAAATATCATTGAAAATTGAATTTGAAGAGTCGTTCGGCAGAAAGCCATTTGGCCGAAGACCAGAAGGATGAAAGTTGTTTGGCCGAATATGTAGTTTAACCGAAAACACTATTTGATAGATGCAAAGCTTGTGAGCAATTCGATAACTTGTTTCAATGTTGTTAGTTCTTCGATTACGTTTACTTAATTTGATATCCAAAGCTAATTTTGATATTAGTTTCTGATAACAAAATAAGTACACATTTCAACACCATTCTACATATTTAGTAATATACAGCAAAATGAGATAAAAATATGTACTCAATCATGATGATTCATATTTGAGAACAAATTATAAATCATTTTGTCATCATCATGTCAAAATCAAAATATGTTTTGTATATGCTCTCATTATGCTTTCAGACTTTGCTAAGGTATCTAGCATAAGGTTATTTGGTCGAACAGTTCCTTTAACTGAAAAAAAAAGTCGAAAAGCTTAATAGCCGAATATGCCCTTCGGCCGAAATAGTAGTTTGGCCGAAAAGGGCCATTTGACCGAAATGGATATTCGGTCGAAAGTGTTGTTCGGCTGAATTGGTCATTTTGGATATTTTCAAGACATTAACGGGAGATTTTTTTTTTCTCCTCAAACATTTTATGAATTTCCAGAAAATTCTTCAAGTTTTTCCAAAATATTTATTTGGAAATTATTTTCGGATTTTAGACATGAATTACAATTTTCGAGATCTCTTGGGAATTACCAAAAGGAGCTCCTTGGATTTACCAAGGAAAATTGTTTGAATTTACATGAAAATCTCTCCAGAGTTTTCACGGGAAGCTGTTCCAAATTTCCACAGGAAAATATTCAGAATATCCATAGAAAGTTCCAATTGAGTCTCTGTTGAGTGATTTTTGTGATTTTTTGCAGGGCTTAGTTCATCACTAGATGGCTAGATTGGCCTTGTCAACTTTAAAACAACGGATAAGTTGCTTAGAATTTAACTTAATTTAACCTTAACCGATTTTCTCGCAACAAGTTTCATTCCACAGGGTACAAAGCCTTGTTGATCACTATTGAATTTTATAACGATCGGCCATTGCGTTTAAAAGTTATGAAGAAAATGGTACATTGGACCATATAAACCCCATATAAGGTTGGTGTCTTAACTGGTGTCGAGAAAGGCACCACCAACGCTAGGTGGATTAATCTGGGGTTTTCAGCTGTATGTCGCTTTCGGTCAAACCATTTTCAACCTGATAACAGTTTGCATCAATTCGGCTTAATGGGATTTGGTTAGATGACTTTTGACTTAAAGGTCGGTATCGACTTAAAAAGTAGAGAGGTTACGAAATTTCGGTCATTAGGCCAAACGAATATATATTTTCAACTAGATTACCCGTTCAGTTATTGACATTTGGCAGTATGACCTATCGGTCCAAACGATATTTTCGACCGAACGACATTTTCGGGCTGATGACCTTTTCGGTCAAACGATCATTTCGGCCAAACGACCTGTAAGGGCAAGGGTTTTTTTCAGCCAAATTACCAATTCGGTCGTATGTCGCTTTCGGCCAATGGAATTTCACAAGAATTTATTATAGACAATACACAAGTCGTTCGATAACTGCAACATGTTTTCGTTTCAGTTAGCACAGGCCGTTCGATAACTGCGACGCATTCTAGACGTCAAATGATTGTCAGACGTCATCAGATGCAACAGAAGTGCACCTGATTGTGCAGTGCAATGCAGCTATCATCGAATTTGAAATCGTTTTGAAGTTCAGCTGTCCGATAACTGCAAAACTGATGTAACTATCGAATTGCAGTAGTATTGCAGTTAAATGACTTCCAGTTATCGAACGTCTATTGTACAAAAAAATTCCTGTAGAAGTCCAAAAAAAATGCGAACTATTTTCTGTTGAAATCCAAAGATTTTTTTATTGAATTCTACATTTTGAGTAATCCTTCGCACAAAATTCTTAAGAAGTTTCCCTTTAACGTTCCGGAGAACTTCTCGTGAATATTCCAGGGAATTTTCCTTGAAAATTTCTTAGAGTCTTAGACAGAGCATAAAATATTCATCTTCATGAAGCAACTTCGGTCCGAATTTTGACAAACATCGCATGAATATTCAAGGCATAGAATGACATAGTCAGCCCACTACTCCACAAACTCATTCATTCGACTGTCACTGAGTGTGTTTACTATGGGCAGAAAAAACATAATAAGCATTGCTTATGTTGATGTTTACCGTTGAAAGTGCCTCGCGGATGAAAATCGGATTCAGTTCTATGTGATACAATACTTTACTCATTTGAAAAGTGTTCAGATTTCAAATAATTTATCAATTTGTAAAATGTGCATAAATATTCAATGACTAATATTCAACTGAATATTGACAGTCCAGAGCCGACTATGAATGTGTCTAGAAGTGAGCTGACAAGTGAAGAAAGGTGGAGTTCACCAAAAAATTTCGATTATTTTACACTCTGGTCTTAGAGTCTCTCTCTCTCTCTGTTTTATTATTGGCCATGTCAAACTAGTTGTCTTAACTATTCTAGACTGAGAAAGCCAACGTTAAAACATCCATTCTACCAGCCTCTCCTACAATTATGAAGAATTGTCTGTGTAAATTTCGAAGAATGCTCAACAGAATCTCAACAGAAACTTTCCGTGAATTTTCGAAGATTTTCCTGTAGAAGTTAAAAACTATTTCTCGTGGAAATTCTGAAGTTTCTCATGTAAATTAAGACGAATTTTATGTTGAAATTTCAAACAATTTTATTTAGGAATTCTAAAGAGCTTCTCTTGGATTTCTTCTTAGATTTCTCGAAACCTCAAAGTAGTTCCCGTGAAAAATTCGAAAATAGTTTCCAGATTTAGGAAAAACTTATAGTATTTTATGGAGAACTTCATTAAATTTTTCATGGGAAAGATTCTTTCTTTGGAAATAAAAATCTTGAAAGCATTCCGAAAAAATGCAAAAAGAGAAACGAGAAAGAGAAACGTAATAAAAAAAAATCGCCACGCCGATTCACGCCGCCGCCGCCGGCTAAAAAGGATTTCGTCGAACAAAATTCTGACACACGCCGCCGCCGACGAATATCGAACCGGCGCACACCTCTATTACAACACTATCGATTCCGCACTAAATAATTTTGTGCTCTTCGATGCAGACATTAGTTTAATCACTTCGCGTTCTCCAACATGTTCTCCATGATCAGCATCAACATGATCTGGTTAAACAAATTTCTGCTACGCGAGTTAGGTTTTTTTCACTTCGCGTTCTCCCGGACTAGCTGCCGTCCCACGATCGATTCCACATTCATATTGTGCAAATAGTAAAAAAATATCCCCAAATTTAAATTTCAATCTTGGAAACACTGAAGACGTTTTATTGAAGAAAACTACATACATATTTGTCGACCAAGAATGGAGTTATGTAGTAAGCGTTAATAGAAAAATTTGTATAACCTAAAGTTTTGAAAACAACTTAACGAATTTGTTCAGCGGCGCAGCCAAAATTTTTGATAATATAAAGTCTGGTTTAAGTTTAAATTTGTTTCGAAATTCCGCGGAATTCCGTTAAATTCCGTTAGAAGCTAGTTTTTTGTAGCGAAATTTTAGCTATTTTACGAAACGAAACGAAATCAAGAAAACAGATTTCGCCATGCTCAAATTCCGCGAAATTCCGCGGAATTTCGTTTCGAACCACCTGAAACGAAATTTTTCGAAATACCGCATATGCTTAATAATAAATACTAGACAAAATGTAATTAAAATCTGATTGATGTATGATATGGAAAAAAGTTCCGAATGATAGGAACCGTCAAAGTTTACACCGTCGTGTGTTTTTTATTTTTACTTGGATTCGTCTATTCGTCACTTGTCGTTGTCAATTTTAGTCTTATTTCGTTCATAGTGATTGAGGATTTGTGATGTGGTACAGGCGTTTGAGGTTTTACTGAGTCCACTTGTTTATTTTTACTTGGATTCGTCTATAAAGGATGCTGGGTCGTTAGGCCGAATGAGTAAGGAGGAGTGGTAAGAAGTGAATTGTGAGGTGTGCGGATTGAGAAGTGAGAAATAGAAAGTGAGAAATGAGAAACGAGGAGTGAGCAATGAGAAGTGAAGAGTGGGGAGTGAAAAGAAGTGAGATGTGAGAAGTAAGAAGTGACATGTGAGAAATGAGATGTGCGGATTGAGAAGTGAGAAATGATAAATTAAACGTGAAACGAGAAATGAGAAGTAAAAAATGAGAAAGTTGGAAGTTTGAAATGAAGTGAAGTGAAGGAATAATGAAAAAGAAATAAACGAAAAGGAAGGAGGAAAAATGAGTAAAGAAAGTAGAGATAAGGAAGACCTTACATTCTGATAGCAATCTGAATAGGGATTTCCCTAAGAGATATAAGTTTTCAATGGTTATAAACCTCGCCCTAACTGAAAAACATTTATGTCATGTTTCGTAAAAGTGTGCAAATGTACAGCAGCCGTATTTTTTCTAATTATTTATATTATCCAAAAGTACATTTTTTTTCGATTTGATTTCAAATAAGAATTATAAAATTGTTTGAATTTAAATAAAAATAAACCATTTTCTAAATGTTGACAATCGAATCACTTCAAGAAATTAGTGCTACGTATCCAAATTCAATTGTGCTTATCAACATGAAAAGATAATACGAACGCGAATGGTTTGTAAGAACAAATATGTGAGCAGTGATTCATATAATGATATTCCTTGAGCTTCCGTTGAAAGTTGGTTGAAAATTGAAACAAATTTTTAGCAGAGCGCAACACCGTACCGAAGATGGAATAAGCAATACGAATGATGGAATGGGAAATAAGAAAAAAGGTAGAAAGAATAAGGAAGAAGAACAGAGGAAAGAAAGAAAGAGGAAGAACGGAAACCGAATAACGTACAAATAACGAAAAAAGGAAGAATGAAGAAAGAAGTAGGAAGAAGAAAAATAAAGATGAAAAGAAAAGAAAGAGGATAAATTAAGTAAAGAGAAAAACAGAACTAAAAAGAAAAAGATAGATGGAAGAAGAAAAAGGAAGAATAAATAAGGAAGAAAGAAGAGGCAGAAGGATGAAGGAAGAAAAGTGAAAGAAATAAGAAGTAGCAAAGAGTGAAGAAAAAATATGGAGAAAAAATTTAAAATGAAAGAAGGAAGAAGAAAGTAGCGAAGGAGAAGAAAGATAGAAGAACTAAGAAAGAGGAAAGAAGGAGAAAGAAGAATGAACTTCGACACTTCGACATCTACCCAAGCATCATCACTTGTTTTTTTAATAAGTTACAGCAACTGTGATACTTACTAAAGGTATGGCGGAGTCTACCTGCAGCATCTCGCGGCTACAATGAAAATAAAAACACGCAAACCAAGTGGGAATCGAACCATGAGCCTTCAGATTTGCAACCTTTCACTTTAACCATCATACCATCAATTTTATTTGGAGATACCGCGTACACCATATGAACAACAAAGTTTTATTGTAATTGTATTGTACCTCTAAGGGAACATGCGGTACTGATAAAAGTAAAATTGAGCTGCAGCTGAGGACAAAATGTTTTGCAACATAACATCAACATTGCTACAATTATAGTGTACCGAAATGTTATTTTATTTGTGCAACTAATCTGTTTAGCTTCTGTCTGATATACCACATATTGAACACAATCTCCCAAGAAGTCTTTTGAGAGACAGATTGCGACAACAGTGGAACGGAAAAGAAACATCCCATGCAGCACTTGTTTCATTACTGAATGTTTCACTGTGCTGCAACTATCCAGAAAGAACAATCTTTGCTAATGAGCCATTAAATATAACTCTCTCGCAATCTAAAAAGCGCAAGGGGTGGAGGCTATGGAAACATCCTTCGATTGCAATATAATTACAATAATGTTGCAAAATACTGCAGCTTGGAAAAAAAAGTAAAAAAATAATGTGAACTGGATTCGATTTAAGGATCTTGTGATTGATAGGTTTTATAACACTATTGTAGTGTTTTTTTGCTTTGATGTTTTGTCAATGACTTTATAGAAACTGAATGGAAACAAAGTGCTTATTGGATGTTTCGCGTGCTACTTGGGATTATGTTCCTGAAACCATCATCTTTAATGCAATTAATTAGGAACAAGCAGCAATTTGAAAGATGTTGCACGTACTGTTTGGGTAAATCCGATGCGCTTCCCGAAGAAATTTCGAAGCGTTTCGCGAGGAGTTCCGAATAGATTCACGAAGAAAGTTCGATAAAATAATGAAGAGTTCTTTGTAAATCTATTCGGAAAGAGTTTTTCGAAGAAATTCAGAAACCTTTCCCTGAGGAAATTTTGAAGCGTTTTCCGAGGAAATTTCGCTTTCCGATGGAATTTTGAAGCATTTTCCGAGGAAATTATGAATTGTTTTACGAAAAAAATCCAAAAAGTTTCTCGAGCAAACTCTGAAGAGTTCTCCGAAGTTGTTATTTCCCGAGAATTTTTCCATCGTTTCCCGAGTAAATTCCGTTGAGATTTCCAAACATTCCGCAGATTTTTGTTGAGAGGAAATTGCGAGATGTTTCCCGAGGTTTTTTCGAAGCGTTTCTCGTAAAAATTTAGAAGCGTTTCAAGAATAAGTTTCGAAGCGTTTCCCGTGGGCATTTTTATTGGAACGTACACACGGTCAAGCAGTTTGACCAACATTGACTCCACCTCTCGTTTATTCAAACACCCATCAAGTTTTACCAACAGTGGCACGAATAATCAATTTATTCGACCAACAATATCACACACGAACGACCGAAGCGCCAACTTAAGCACCAATCATCAAAAAATATATGGGGGTTTGTGCAACTTCACTACAAATGCTCAAACATGTTCGGCAAACCTTGACTCCACCCCCGACAACTCAAAACAAAATCAAACCGTTTTAATTTTTTCCAACCGAGCCGCCAACAGTCAAATGGTTGGTCGAACAACTTCACACACGTTCAATCAAAGCAGCAACCGAAGCGTTTTCTTGGGGGTGGAGTGAATGTTCGTCAAACTGCTTGACTGGTGTGTACGTTACATAAGAGAAAGTTTTAAGTGTATGAAAAATCCGAGTTAAATGCCTCAGAAGGATGGATCTCTTTTTAGTTAAACCCGAAATCATTTTTAGGAATCCTCAATTTTTGTCAATTCTTGATGCATCAAATCTGTCATAACTTCAATATTTCTTAACCGATCTTAGAGGTCAGTATCAATTTATATAAAAGAATAAATGGCAGCAGCCATAGAGTAACCGTACCCTTAGTGGAAGTAGCACCAATAGTGAAGGTAGTAGGTTTTAATGAGATTTATCATATTTATATAGTTTACTATATAGTTTACGATGGTTTCAGTTGATGCGTCGTGCTTTAAATATCCTGTTCAATGCAACTTATCTTAAGATTTCGCTTGAAAAACCATTGAAGACAATGATTTTCCTTAACAAAATTGACTCCCTTGCACTTATAGTGGTGCAACTGTACCAATAGTGGCGAGTCTCATAAGAAACCAATGGATAGCACCACTATAGGAACCAAAATTAATTTTCACCGCCACTAAAGGAACAGTGTACCCATAGTGGTGCAAGCAATATTTGGTAATTGTTGATGTTAAATGACTTCTATCTCATTTTTGTTAGCAAATTTATTAGTTTATCTATTGACTAAGATATTAGAGCAGTAAATTTCCCATAATTATCAATTTTTAAAAAATATTTTCTTTTGTGGATCTACTAATACCTCCACTATTGGTACCGTTACCCTATTAAATTTGGCCACAATCTTGGATTTATTGTTGAAAACTTTTTTCGCTAGGTTCGCAACTACCGATTTTGAATAATAATTAATTCAATACATCGTTGGAAAGCTTTGCCTATATTGTGCTTTGTTTCCAAAAAATCACTGTTTTTTTGTTATTTCTATCTATATTATTTTTTATGGCCCATCTGACCAACGAACACACTATTCTACGCCAACAGTATTTTGTTTGGGAGGCTCACATTTGTTTTGCATCACGGATCGTTCATAAGATTTTACACAGACTCTGCAAAAAATATGTAATTTAACTCTACTGATGTGTGACAGTCTGTAAATTGTTGTTGTTATTTATACACAATCAAGCTTTTGGAGTGCTGTCAAAAATCGAATTTAAAAATATTCGAGAGGGAGCGGTGGTTTCTTGATACCTCTCCAAGAGCTTGCTTTGATAAAAGTAGAAAGGTGCTCACAGATTTATTAAATACTAGCAGACCAGACGAACTTCGTTCAGCCTAAAATTGATTTATTCACTGATTATTCTCGAGTTATGCAGAAATTTCAACTTCATTTGTATGGGAGCCTCCCTTTCCAAAGCGGGGAGGGGTCTCAAGCCATCTTAAGAACCTTCCCCGACCCCAAAAACCTCTGCATACAAATTTTCCAGCCGGTCGGTTCAGTAGTTTCCGATTCTATGAGGTTCAGACAGACAGAAATTCACTTTTATGTATATAGATAGATTATCCCTCCAAAATACGCAGATTTTACGATTTGCTGTGCATTTTCATGAACGATTTTTGATATGGAATACAATAGCGCATGCAATCTTAGAATTTGGGGAGACTTGATCTACTTTCTATGACATCTACAAAAAAAATTGAGTCAACACTCCTTCAAATATGTTAAAACTAGGTACATAGAAAAAACATTTTTATTTTTTTAAATTTTTTAGCGATTTTTATATGAGTGACAAATGAGGGATCAAATGACCCCATACTGACAAAGCAACTTGAATTCTAAATATCTATACATTGTGTTGGAATGTTGAGGTTTTGACCAGTATAGAGCATTTAGCATATTTATGGCTTTGTGCTGTAAAACAAATATAGCATTTGGTTATTGTTGGGAGATGTTTTTCAAATTTTGCGTGGCCACTGAAAAAATCTTTAGAAGGGTCAAAAAAATGTAAACACTCCCGCAGAATCAACACGGTTGCCAATCCAAAATATATCTCACCACATAACGATTATTTATCTAAAGGATCTATACATTACAAATACGCTAGAACCAAACTTCTTTGGCTCTCCGTAAAACAAAGGGTATCAACAAGTCTCCCAAGAGATCAAGTCTTCCAAGGAATTTCAAGGAATCAAGTCCTCCAAGGCAGAGTTCAAGGAATTGAAATGAAATTTGAATAAAAAATAACATTAATGTTTTCTAGTCATTTTCCCAGGCTCAATTACGGATATCAAGATAACGTTAGGGGACGATCAAACAAAAACAGAAAACGTTCTAGAAACTAATTAAATCCGTTAGGGGGAATGAAGGCTTTGGCAGGTTTTGTTCTATTTTAGTCAGGGGTTTTTTTTATGACTGATTATGCTCAAATTTGGCCTAAAGATTCTTTGCATATCAAAGAATATTGTGGCCAAATTTCATAAAATTCGGTCGACAAAACCCCCCCTGACAATAATAGAACAAAACCTGCCAAAGCCGTCTGTTCCCCTATATGTTTTTGAATGATGTTAAGTTCGTAATCTAATTGCAGAAGGTATTCCTATCAGTGTACTTCCATTGATTTACGTATTGTAATAACATAGGTGCGGTAGGTCGGTGAATTACTCCAGAATATGGTGAGATTATCAGTTTCATAATTGCGCAAATATCCCGACATTTTGGCGAGGAAGTATGTACATTTCGGAAGCCTTTCTTTTTGTGGTTGATAAATTGTAGTTCAGTAGCCATTGACAGTTTGGAATTTATGGAAAAATTTTAGAATGTTGGTGGGTGATTCTTCAAAGCTGGATGCCACTACCATTACGATGGAATACGAACCTCCGGATTACAACATTTTAAGCCTCATTACACGTGCCTGTACATGAGATTTCTTCGGATAGAACCGATGCTGCATGCCCTTCCCAGCATAAGAAACGATAAATTCTTTCAATGTGCCATAGCGAAGAATAGGGATAGAGCAGGGATTACGCGCAGTAATCCATCAGAAAAAGTTCGTCTTGGCTTGGAACGAGTGAAAGGTTGATTTTGAAATCTGCATCTACGTGCTCATAAATGTTAATGGAATATCGACAAAAGGTTGGCTCATGAGTTACCTTAATTTCTTTTAGCCGATTCTTGAAACTTCTTTGGGAAATTTTTCCGAGCAATTTCTTCGGGATCTGCTCAGAAAATTTCCGAAATTCCTCCAGAAATTCATCGGTATATTCTCGAGATATTCTTCAAAAGTACTTTTGGAAATGCAATTCCTTCTGAAATTTTTCGCGTTCTCAGCAAACTCTTGAATTTCTTCAGTATTTTTCTTTTAATTTCTTGGCGATTTCTGTGGACATCGATAAAATGCTGTGGAAGTTTCCTCAGGAAATTCTTCGGGATTTCTTCGGGCATTCTTCCTAATTTTCCTCGAAAATTCTTCTGCAGTTCTTTGAAAACTCTTTAGTATTTCTTTGTGATTTTCGGGTATTCTCAAAAAATTCTTTTAAGTTTCTCATTAATTTCTTGAAGAAATTCTTGACTTGTTCGTAATGGAATTCTTGTATATCAAAATTACTTGAAGAAATCCTTTCCTTTTGCGTTCGAAAAATTATTTAACTTCATAGCAAATTCTCTTGTATTGCCTTAACCATTCATCAAAATTTTGAGCGGCACGATTTATCGTAAATTCAATCATTTTTCGGAATTTCCTCGACTAATTTCTTCACGATGTCTTTGTGATTCATCAGAAGTTTTCTCGGATATTTTTTTTTGACTCTTAGAGTTGTTTCAGTGTCTCATTGTTTCGTCATTCAGAAGTCTACTTGACAAAGACGCTAAAATGCGAAAATCGTTTTATGGGCAGTTTCATTTCGTTTAATTTTTCGTGCCGTCATGTAAATTTTTTTATAACACGAAACTTTTTGTTAATGTCTTTTATGCAGTCAACATTTACAATCATTTCATACTTGCCTTATTTTCCATGCTGTGCAACGGTTTTATTGTCATGCGAGCATTTTTTCGCTGACGTGGCATTTTTCCGCATCATGCAACATTTCATTCCACTTGCTACATATGACGTACAGCATTTAAAATGCAGCAACATTTGCTGGACATGCAACATTTTTCAAGTTACAAAACATCTATGCCATATGTCGCGCAATATTTTCTTATCATCCAGATTTTCCATGTCATACGGCATTATTCATGCAGTGTAACATTTCCCTTGTCATACAACATTTGTCATATTGTACAACATATTCAATATTCCGTAAAACATTTCTGTTGCATGTAGCAGTTCCATGAACATATATTCAGTGAAACCGCATCAAACGCCTTTTGATTGACTTTGTGATATTTTGTTCGTAGAAAGAAACCGAAATCAATTCAAATCTATTCAAGCGTACATTTTGCTGTGGCTATCCTCAATAATGAATTCAGGGATATCGTGACTTGTGATCATTTGGTACACGAAAACATGAGCGAAAAATGTTTGTGAAAATTTTTATTGCGATTTAGCAGGACCACGATCATTCGCTCAACATTCTCTGCTGTCGTGCAACATTTCGCATGAAATTTACGTTTCCATATCATTTTAATCGTTTCCCATATCATTTAAATCATTACGCATCTCATATCGTACATAAATTAACTTTCTATGTCACGCTACATTTTTTTCATATATTACCTTACAATTTCATGTATTACAACATTTTCCAAATTCTTCATCATTTCATATCATACATTTTTTAAACGCCTTTTTATATTACTTTAAAACAATTCTTACGTTTTTCTCTTGTCATGTAAATTTTCATGCTATAGAACATATTCAACGTTTCGTACAACATTTTCTGTGTCGTGCAACATTTTCCTGCTCAACCAACTTTTACCATGTCCTTACGTCACATTCATTTTTCTCAAGTCTCACATTGTTCATGTGCGCAACATTTCTCATGTCCATGCACTATTTTTCATGTTTAGTTTAGTTAAGTTATTTATCGAGAGTTGACGTATGATCAGAGTGTTTTCCTGTGTCATTTACGAAATTATACATATTATTATTATCATGATTATTGTCATTATATTGTCATAATTATATTGTCATGCGAATTTTTTGTCAAGTAACATTTCTGTGCCATGCGACATTTTTTATGCAGTGCAGCATTCCTCATATAATTTTCACTATTTTTCAGGTCGTATCACACATTTCCATTGTCGCTGACATTGTTCTTGTCATGCAACATTTTTTTATCATGCTGGTTGCGCCAGTCTGAAGCAAACAGTAGGTGATAAACATGTTCACACTATAAATTTTTCTTCCCTATTTCCTACTACTACTACTACTTCCTGCTTCCCCTGCAGCAGACACTTAGTCTACTACATTCGCACGGAACGTGTTGTGTAGAGTATAGATCCCTTGTGCTGCGGTCTGATTCCCGATTGTTGATCATCTGGTCATTATGTAAGTTAGTTCAGGAATAAACTACGTTCTCGTGAGCAGAACTAATTTAGTTACAACTTTTGTATCAAATCAATAAAATAGTACGTTTCTACGTTCGGCGCAATAAAGTGTTTTTATGTATTCAACAAGTCCTTGGTTTCAAAAATTGAAAAGTGCTAAACTCTTTTAGTTTGAGTAATAAGTCTGTAGGAAATGCATGTGAGTCCATCTTCCAATTTCAAAGCAGCAGCCCTGTTGTCCGCCCATCAAGATCTGATTTGGTCTCGGTTTCGCTTCAAATTTGTTGTTTCGTTGGTTGCACTGAGTTCAATTCCTTTGCTGCATCTGTCAATCCGTGGTCGCGTTGGGTGGTTCATCTCAGGTCGATTATTGTACAAAGTGAAACCAGCGTTGCTGGCAATTTAACTTTTGTTGTGCAGTGAAGTGCATTTGTTCTTAGAACAGTGCTTCTCAAACATTGTTCAAATGTCAGTGGAGTGAGTAATGCAGATCTCGGAACGCTAAATAAACGGAAGCATCGACTCGAAGCTCCCTTGAAGGAATTTGGCAATTTCGTTGCTGGCTATCAAGTAAGCAGAGATGCGCACAAGTTCTGTACGTTTGGAGGTATTAGTGAGACAGTATATGGCCGTTCATCGATACTTCATTGGCATTGCGCGAGGCGAGTCGTTGTGGAGGAAATGACAAAGGAGGCGGAACTTCGCAGACACCATCTACGTACGTGAAGGCACCACTGTCCTTCAAAGATGATTGGCCCCACCAATTGCCGACTTCTACAGAGCCAGCAGCCCGATTTAGAGATCACAGGCCATCATTCAGTGGAAAGCTTCATGGCTGGGTGCTATACTCAGGATCCGCAGTAGTACACGCAACATCTTCCTAAAAGCACCTTGTTTCTATTCAGTTTTTATAGGCAGTTGGAAAACAGTGGTAAAACCCACCACATACCAGCAAAAAGAAATTGTGTACACAGACCAAAGAAAAAAGTACAGAACTTGATGGACTTCCTCGCAGGCACTGTTCTGGGCTGCGTCTCAGACACTACAGTCAAACCTCCACTTCCAACTCAACAACGATCGTCCCATGCGGCGTGTGCCATATGACATTCAAATTGAAAGCAACATGCTGGTTTAGCAGCGAACCTGCCCTCCGATCCAGGTGTAAGATTCCAGCGCGGATGAAGCCGTGTTGAGAGACTAGAAGCAGGGGTGCAAACAGCTTTGTCGGAACTTTTCGGTATCCAGGGCTATGCCGGAACGCTGCGATAAGGGCAACGTGTCGTTAGTGTCGCCAGAAGTCACACACTGCTGCACTTGAACAGTCTAAAACCGATCCACCACCCAGTCAAGACCTCCGATGTCAATCAACAACGCAGCAGCCCCAACGGCGATTCTCACCATCGAGGCCAAGCCTCGGACGAAATACAGCGTTAAGCAGCATTAACGACGGAGCGAAAACAACGTCGGCGTATACGAATCGACGAGAACGATTGGTTCGACGAAGAGTGCAGACAGATTCTGAAGAGAACGACGGCGTCGGGCGGATCTAAAGCCTTTTCAGGAAGAAACGCCGCCTGGAAAGAAGCGGAGTAAGCGAGGAGATGGAACTGTTCAACGGTTTCCAAAGATACACGCAAGTTCTGTCAAAAGTCAACGCATTCACCGAAAGCTCGTGCCGCCTGCCGAGATGTAGCGATAAGGATGAGAGCATCTTGGGATGTAGGGGTGATCGATAGGGTGGAAGCAACACTCGAGGAAACATTTGTTCATGGCACTGAAAGCAGCAGTGAAAGTCAAGACAGGGAGGAGATGACTACGTCAGTTAAGTGACGATAGTCAACCAACGCCCCACCTTGAGGGAAGTGTATGCGCCGTCTAGCAAAGACCAACAAAGTAACTGGTGAGGATGTGTCACTGAGCCTGAAGTCTATCAAGATGAAGGCCCAGAAATTTGACCACTTGACTTCAGTCAGTCAAGTACGAGCATGTCAAGCAACCTTACTGTTGAGGGTCGAATACGTATCTGATCAAGATACAGTTAAGTGAGTGGAATTAAGAGAGGATTGTACAAACTCGTCTTATGACAAGTAAACAAACTGATAGTCAGAACAGGAAACTGAACGGCTACCGGAGGAGCGGAAGGAAGGGTTGGCTTGACGGCCGTTCGACGGACCGTCTTTACTGTACGGCAAATGCTTGAAATGCCAGAATACCAGCTCCCAACGCACCATCTGTTCGTTGATTTCAGGCCGGCATACGACAGTGGAAATTTTTGATGAGATCAGCTTTCCTGGAAACTGACCAGACTGATCAAACCAACGGTGAATGGTGTACAAACTGTGTGAAGATTTCGAGGCGAACACTCCGGTTCGTTCGAATCGCGCGAGATTGACAAGGTGATGGACTTCCGTGCCTGTTGTTCAACATTGCGCTCGAAGGTGTCATGCGGAGAGCCGGGTGAACAGCCATGGATTTTCACAGATCCAGTCAATTTATTTGTTTGGATGAGCATGAGCATTGTCGCCGAACATTTGCAAAGGTGGCAGATATAACCGCCTGAAACGTGAAGCAACAAAAGTTGGACTGGTGGTGAATGCCTCAAAAACAAAGTACTGCTTGTGGGCGAACCGTGGGACAGAGGTCTAAGTAGTGTTACGATAGACGGGGATACCTTCGGTGGTGAAGAATTCAGTCAGCAGATCTTTGCTAACAGCTGATAACAATGTTAGTCGTGCAAATCGAGGGCGCATCATCTGGAGAGGCGGGCCTACTACGGGCTCCAGAAGATATTGCGGTCAAAAAGATTCGCCACCGCACCAAATTGTCATGTACAAGACATGATAAGACCGTAGATCCTCTACAGCATGAAACATGGACAATGCTCGAGGAGGGACCAAGCACTCAGTGTATTCGAGAGACTGGTGCTTAGGGCCATCTTTGGCAGTGTACAAGAAGCGGTGTGTTTTTTTTGCACAGAGGATGAAGCAAATCGGCATACAGACACCTGGAATTATCACTCAGGAGTTGGGGATTGACGCGTAGAGCAGAAGGCCAGACTGGACCCGCAATAACAGAAGGTTACTGAATTACACTCTCCTCTGATGCCCTGTTGCCCCAGGACTACTAACAGTATTACTGAAATACTCCTCCCAAAACGACACTTCCAGTTCCTCTCTTCGATGTTTTTGTTCTACGTCTGAGTCCTTCGGCTTTCTTGTTGGTGCCAGCAAGCACACACATTGGCATTGCCTTTTTTCCTTGGCCATTTAGTACCACATCTTTTCCTTTTTATTTTAGAGCCATTTGGCCTCAACATTTGCGGCTCTCAGATAGTCCCATGCGGCGGATCTGTCCCTGCTCCGACAAGTCTCCCGGCGCGGAGCTTCCCGATACCGACGACCCGTATCCTTAGGCTGTTCATTACCAACACTACGCTTTCACCTGGTTAGCATGTTCATAGATCCCTCAAGTCCTTCCCCCATTCTCACTTCAACGGCTGACCGGACGAGTGCCGAGAATGCAATCCAGATGTTCGTGCCGATAGTGTTCGTTCAATGGTGTCCCGACGACGAAGCCAGTGCGTTCGCGCGCCACGATCTACTCAGCGGTCTCCGGCAGAGGGCCTAGCCTACCCATGAACGATTTCGATTGCCTTGCACCAATCACTCTTACCATATTCCTAACCATTTGCTCCCGCGATCGCGATCGATTCAGAGTCCCCGACGGCGGATCTAACCTACTTCGACGAAGTTCCCCGTAAGCGGGAACTCGCCCCGAAACCGGCCGTTCGCCACGTTCTGCTGCTACGCGCGTTAGCTGGCGCGGCGTTCCCATTCATTATCGACATATATATGACACATCCGCGGCGGGCCTCATGCGGTCCGCTATCCGTAAAGGCTGCCTGCTGCTGCTCTATTCGCCAGCTTCGTTGTAGGATGTCAGCAATACTGGACGTCGCTCTGCAACCGCTCTCCACTGTTCTGGGTTCTGGGACATTTTCTGACGATGTTATCGGTGGTGTGTCCGTTCGCATGCTTCCAACCTTCGCACGCCTCTCCAGTTTCGAACCGGGGACATATGAACAGGATGTGTTCAGCCGTTTCTGTCGTCTGGGCATTGCAAACAGGCGGGAGAAGCCACGTTCCGAACCTGTGGGGTACCCTTGAAGCATCCGTTGCCAGTTAAAATTGGGTCAAGCCAAAGTTTTAGCTCTGCAGGAGGTCTACTAATCTATGCCGACACTTGGGACTCCGTCTGACACAATTCCTGTCAGGCCATGGCTGTTTCAGAACCACCAGGTTTGGAGCACCATGAGTCCCATCCTAGCTGCCCAGGTGTTGACCAGCTGGGCACATACTGTTCGTATCCTCTTTCAACGTCGAAAGAAGAGCAATGCTAGACGTTTGCAGCGGGACACTCCGGATAGCCTAATCCGAGGATGTGTCAAGCGGTGGAGATGGAACGCAGTCTCGACGCAACCACTCAGATTGCCTGCGGCTTGCAGAATCTGGCGCGCCGGTCAGACAATCGACAAGCAGTACTAACTGGATTGGTTAGTTAGGCGAAAGTGCCGACGCGGAAGTGTGTGAAGGAAATTCGTTCGCCCATTTGTCTAGATTCACTCGTAGTTCATGTTGTACGACGCAGGGCTGTGCATATTGCGCCTGAGTTGCGCTTAACATTTGCACGACCAGAATAAAAACCTCTGGAGATTCGAGATCGAAAGAAATAAGAAGCACTGAAAATATTTGTCAAGTGTCTCATTCAGGCTACAAGAACATTTCTCGGATATCGCCTCAAATCCGCGTTTCTCTCGAAATTTCAAATTAGGACGGAAGCAAAACCAATAGTCAGGACCTTTCAATAGCTGAGAGGAGAGAGACCCCATTCACCTGCGCCTTTCCGTCCCATACTAGCCTCTTTTTTGCTTTTCTGGATGCGTACAAGCCGAGGGGTAAATAAACTTGTATCCGTTGATTTCACCAGTTCCTCTTCGGTTTAGCTTGTGTAATCGATAATCTGCTGGTTCACACTGTTTGTAAGGTTAACATCCCGCTAGTTGAGCCTCGAGGCTGAGGCGGAAGAAGCCTTATTGGGAGTTCGACATAGTCGATTTGCAGAGGAGCTCGGTTCATGCCCTCTTGAACGTTGTAGAACTTTCCAATATTTCCCGCGCTTGTTTGTCTTCGGCGGATTCTAGCGACGGTGTTGCGTGATAACATTTCTTCAATGTAAATTGTTGCCGAATCAAGTCGTCCAGCTCTGTCAGCATCGCATGCGGTGCAAAAAGGTCAAACTTTCCAGTCCGAGAAGAATTCTCAGGTGGCTTGTCGGTAGCACCGGTAGGTTTCTGAGATAAGAAAGCCTCCGATAACTTTCCGATGGCTGAGGCTTTGCATCGGAAGATTGAGTTCTCGACTGTGTGGCGTTCCAGCATCAACATCGGCGAACGTTTCGCATCTGCCTTATTGTTGAATGAGTGTTAGCAATCAGTCTTTGCACTTGATGCCGGCGTTGATCTGGCGGGCGCGATGAAGTAATAGATGGTGACGTACTTTGCAACTTGGAACGTTGCATCAGATCCTACGGCACATCTCCATTGACCGTGATCCCTTAAGCAAATTCGCACACTTCCAACGTTCGACGGCTTTCAAACGGCTTCTAATCCGGGCTGGAAGCTCTGCATATACTCGATGATCGGTTTGGCGCATATGGACGGGTTGTCCTCTTCGCTGCGGGTGTATGTATCGGGCACATTTTCGTGAGTGTAAAGGTTGTCCTCTTTCACGAGTTCTGTCCTTTTCTGTGGCAAGGTAGATCACGCATAATGGCGCGGTGACCTCACTATCCTCCATGAAATGCGCATGTTTCAAAGTCGGATCACTGTATGCTCGCTTGTACCTTGCCCATTCTAGCTTTATGGATGCAGAATGGAATTTCTCACTAGCTCACCAAGTAGGTGGAGTTCGACAAGTGTCCTGGAGATTGCGGCCTCCAAATGGTCGCATGGCTGCTCGACGTTCAACCCAGTTTATGAGTGTTTCTAATCATTCCGATTTGGGGCCTACTCAGCGAACTTTGTTCCGAAGTTTTCACTAGTGGGTCCAGTCTTCCGTATTCGTCACGCTGTGAAGAAACATCAATTTTATCAGAACAGCCTCCGCTAGGCCCCGCAAGCACTCGCGACGAATAAGATTCTCCACATCCGTTAAACCACCAGGTATATTGGCGATCTCAAACTGTTGACGAATATGGGCACTCTTCCGGATCTCCGGAAAACGTAGGAGTTTTAGCACTATGCCTATGCGAAACAGATTGTATTCCGTTCCGTTCCGTGTTGTACCGCCTCCACGACTCGACGTCAATCTCGCTCCGTATGGTGGATAAGGATTGAGTTCACTCCTTGATATCCACTCCTAAAGATTTGCAATCCGTTCTTCAAAACCTAAACCATCCCGAGATTGGACGGCACAGTCCCCTTTCGTTAGGTGCAGAGATTCCACCTAAGAATGTTGGTTGCTAGAAAGAAGTTCTCGCAGCGGCGTTTGTATGCGCAGCTCAAAGCTGAAATATAGATTTTATTTGAACTTTTATCCAAAAATATGTCTGCGATACATACAATTAATTTTTCTCTACCGGTCCTAAAGCCCTACAGAACTGCCAGATTTCCAAAGTCACCTCCCTGTCCAGATGGCGTTTATATAAATAATTCATTCTAGGTGCACTCGTAATTTGCCTTACAACTCTAAGATGTACTATATTTCAAGCTATCATCAGCACCAGGTACTAGCATACAATTGTTATTCTGTCGATTAATGCGATAATTTGTAAGATCCAGCTATACAATTTATGTTTACGCATCCTTACCGCTCCCAGAGCTATTATTAATCTCCTCAAAAGTATAAATTTGGCTCTTTGTGAGAAATAATAATTTCCACGATAATCCACGAGGCCTCCTGAACAAAGCATGTGTAACAACTAGTCTATACAAAAACAACCGTGATGGCGTACTTGCATTATCTTCTATTCGGTGCTCTGTCACTGGTTGTAGTGTAGTATAGTAGTAAAAATCAAATAGGTATTCGTTTGCTCATGCCATCCGGATTCTGCAGTTCGTGCAGAAAGGTTTGTCACCGTCCGTGCTGCCAGAACAGGCGTATATCCTCCTTTTGCCTTATACCGGGCAGACGTGTACTTCAAAGGCATCTCCTTCGCCATATCATATAGACGCGGTTTTTTAAAGAACGCTTTATCCTCCTTTCACCTTATAGGGCCGAACTTCACCATTTAAAGATGTCATTATCCTTTCTTCGCGTTATACCGGGCAGACGCATCCATTTAAAGCATTACCTTCCTTTGCCTTATGCCGGGTGATGCGTTCTTCAAAGAACATTATCACTCCTGGCTTATTCCGGGCAGACATCCATTTCAAGGAGGCATTACCTCTCCCTTTGCTTTATACCGAAAGACCTCGTTCTTTGAAAAGATACGTTATCAACTTCTGTTGAAAGAGACAGAACACCGTCTTAAACCAGAGGTCATGCAGATTGAACACCCACCTGAACTCGGACGGACACGCACCCAGTGGACCGGTGGAGAATTTTTCGATTACGAAAAGTTTTCTCCTGGCTGGGGCGGAATCGAACGCTCCATAGCCTACCGTCTAGAGTTAACGTCGCTAACCGCACAGCCAAAACAAAGGCAGAGGGGTAGAAGGAATCACCAACTCCTTTCGCCTTATACTGGCGTTATTATTATTTAATCAGACTAAGGCCGAAGTGGCCTGTGCGGTAGAAAGTCTTCTCCATTCCTCGGTCCATGGCTCGTCGCCAACCACGCAGTCTGCGGAGGGTCCGCAAGTCATCTTCCACCTGATCAGTCCACCTTGCCCGCTGCGCACCTCGCCTTCTTGTGCCCGTCGGATCGTTGTCGAAATTTTCGCGGTTACTGTCCGACATTCTGGCTACGTGCCCGGCCATCGCAGTCGTCCGATTTTCGCGGTGTGAACGATGGATGGTTCTCAACAGATTGTCAGTTTGGTACGAGCGGCGAACTCTATTCGATCAGAGCGTCTTGCGAGTCAAAGTGCTACGATTTCCAGCCACTGACGTCTCCGAATTTCTCTGCTGGTGTCATTTTTCGGCGGTCACCAGTGAGCCCAAGTACAAATTCTTCTACCATCAGATTTCGTCACCACCGATGCAAACTCGCGTGGGTGGCTCCACTATTCTTCTCTGACCTCTGCCTATCATGCTTCGTCTTCCGACGTGTTGACTAGTCCAATCCTTAGGCTTCCTCTTCAGTCTGATGTACTTATCCATCTTTCAAAGTTACGTGCCATAATATCTATGTCGTCGCGAAACCAAATAGCTGGACGGACTTATAGAGTGTACCACTCGTGATTAATCCCCTGCTCTTGTATTACCCTTCCAAAGCGATGTTGAATAAGCAAACACGAAGACCTCACCTTGCCATACCTCTACGGGTTTCGAAGGACTCGAGAATGCCCTGAAACTCGAACTACGCACTCACCCGATCCATCGTCGCTTTGATCAACCGTGTCAGTTATCCGGAAAACCGTGTTCGTGCATTAGCTGCCATGCTGGTCCCGATCAGTTGTATCATAGCGCTTTGAAGTCGATAAATAGATGATGTGTGGGCACGTTATGTTCGCGATTTCTTCAATACGAATGGCGAATACCTGGTCCGTGGTGGAGCGTTCATCCATAAAACCCGCCTGGTACGCCCCGAACTCCTTGCAGTTGGTGCTAGTCGACGGCATAAAATTTGGGAGAGTCCTTGTAGGCGGCGTTCAGCAATGTGATTGCGCGGTAGTTGCTTTACAATCAGCTTATCGCCTTTTTTGTAGATGGGACAGCGACACCTCTCCATCCACTCTGCTAAAACTTCCTCCTCCCAAATCTTGGGTGACGTGCGCGCTCTCCCGGACTTCACCACCGTGTTTAAATAGCTCTCCTGGTAGTTGAGTCACCCAGGGCTTTGTTTTCTTCAGCCGCCAATCTCCTCCTGGATTCCTGGAGTCCGGAGTCGGTGAATTATATTCCTGCCGTTCTCCCAGGTCCATCACCATACCGCCATCTTCGTCTGCCACATCGCCATTCAGGTGTTCTCCGTAGTGCTGCCGCCACCTTTGGATCACCTCACGCTCTTCGTAAGAAGGTTCCGTTTATGTCCTTACACATATCAGGCTGTGGCACGTGGCCCTTACTGACGTTTAACTTCTCATAGAACTTTCGTGTAGTTATTAGCGTCAGTTGCTCCGTTTCTTCACGGTCTCGATCTTCTTGCTGGCCTTTTCCTCCGAAAATCAGTTTTTCTGTTCGCGCCTGTTTATCATTGCCTCGTTCGCCCTCGTGCCGTGTTACGTAATCTCGCCCATGCTGCATTCTCTCTTCCACTAACTGCTCACATTCGCCGTCCTACCAGTCGTTTCTCTGATCCGAGGGCACCGTGCCGTGCAGCGCGATTGGGCTCAGGCGTATGGAATATCTCTCAGCCATCTTCGAGACGCTGCGCCTGGCTCTCTTCCGTTGGAGTCCCTTCCAGTGCGCGCGTATTCTTGGGCTGTCTACCATCTTGTAGCCGCCAGTATTAGCGGCGTCCGACCTTCGACGCTGTTGACACCGTCGAGAGTTTTAGAGCGCAGGCAGCTCTGCACGAGGTGGTGGTCAGTTCAATATTCGCACCTGCCAGTAAGTGCGGACGTTCGTGATGTCGGAAGAATTTACCGTCGATTAGAACGTGGTCGATTTGATTTCCGTTTCTTGGTTAGGTGATCTCCAGTGTGCGCGCTGTGATATTTTTGCGGGAAAGAGGTGCTTCGGACTACAATTCCGCGGAGGCTGGCGAAGTTATGCATCGTTGGCCGTTGTCATTCGATGCGATGTGCAGACTATCCGGTCCGATGACCGGTCTCATTCCTCCTTCCTACCTGTGCGTTCGTGTCACCGATGACGATTTTAACGTCCCGCAGTGGATCCATCGTATGCTCTGCTCCAGCTGTGCGTAGAACGCTTCTTTCTCGTCGTCAGGTCTCCCTTCGATTGGGCAGTGCACGTTGATGATGCTATAGGCTGCCACCCAATCACGCGTTGGCGCATCTTACCCAGCACTATGAAGCCGGTTTCCCAGCTCGTTGGTGGTGCCAGCAGCTTTGGTAGAAGGTAGTCGCTCGATGCCTGCTTTTCCACACTTTCTGTCCTGTCCAGCAAATCTCCTGCAGCACCACGGCATCGAAGTTGCGGGGATGTAATTCATCGTAGATCATCCTGTCGCACCCTGCGAAACTAGCGACTTGCAATTCCATGTTAAGCTCCAATCGTGATCCTGTTCGTCCAGGTCTTTGCCGATTTTATCGAGTCGCATTATCTCTTATATTGTTCATATTAATGAGTTGGTTTTCTAGGCGTTATTGGGCCAGCGCAAACCTCTGTCTCGTCAGAGGGCCGTCGTGTCAGGGTGTTTAGCGTCCCACCTAACACTGGACTTGCGTGTGCTTTGGCGGCAGCACGGTCGCTTTGAGTGGGACCTACTTGCGATACATGCAGCTTTTATAGAGGTTTACAGAGGACTGTCAAACCCACACATCTAGGCAAAGCAATATAATTATTCTAATTAGATCGCTAAGGCATTCGGAATGATTTTCAGTGAAAAGTACATTCCTGAAATATCTTTCGGAAAAATGTGCAATCGCAAATGTGTTTCGGAGAGTCTATACATTCGAAATGTCGTACCGCGAAAAATATTTCCGCGAAATGGTTTTCGGCGAAATAGTATACCAACCATCTCAGCCTTTTGTCTAACCCTGTATTAACAAAATTGTAAATAATCACATAACCATTACGGGTGTCCAAATTATCGTACAGATTTTATAGTTTGCTTCTACAGAGAAAAACAGACAATAATGGATTGAATTTGAGCTATTGGACATAACAACTCAGTAGCGCTTAACAGATCTTATATTCTAGAACACTGAGCGTCATTTCATATATAAAAAAATCAGTCTTTGTGAATGCTTTTTTTCGTTTTCCGAACAAAAGGAATTTTCTTCTTACCCGATTTGGTTAATTATCATTTCATATGGTCCATCTTGAAATAAACAGCCATCAAAACACCGAACATATTATCAGACATTTGAAATCATGTCACAATCGTCAAAAATGTTGAAAAGTATCAATGTAAATGTACGGCACTGCGGCCATCTGAATTTTTTTCAACACGATCGAAGGCTGTACTCGGATACAGGGTCATTTAATGTGAACAAATTCAGCTTGGTTTATGTAGTCCTATTCTAATAACATGCAATGCTGGTTCTTTAATTTATTCAAAATGTTTAAAAACCTGTCTTATTGTACGGATAATTTGCAGACACCTGTAGATTGTTTCTTGAATCACAGAAGCAATCAAAATGAACTCTGATTTGAACAAACAATATTGATAGACAGAATGCCAGTGTCATTAAAATGTCGTCAAAAGTTTCTGGAAAATAGCATATTCCACCTCTCTGGAGATCCGTTCTCTATTTTAATTGCAGAATGTCATGGACTTCGCGCACTTAGTCTGCTGATCTGATGTGAGCAGCAGCTCCTAAACAATCGATTTGATGGTGAAATAAAATAATTTTTTGTTGCTTTACTAATAAATGGTAATAAAATCGTTTAGAAACGAAGATGAAAGTGCTGCGAATCGACGATATATGAAATAAAATTCAATAACAAATTGACACGCCTGTTACGGTGGGAAGCAATTTTCCGACCTTCCATTCTACGGGATTGTGTTTCTCAACGTGTTTTTGTTACCTGAAAAGCATTAAAACAATCGTGAAGTTTGCAGTTTTATTAGCGAGTTTCAATTTGGAAAAGCGATCAAGTTCGAAGCGTTACTTGGGCAATTTAACAAATTGCACCAAAGCTCCTAAATGCATCGTTACTATGTATAAAACTTTCGGCTTGCTGAATCTTATGAGACAGATTGAGAAGTGCTGATGAACGATCATCAAATTCGACCAGACCATGGGGAGAGCCGTTGTCGCCAGCAAAATATTTAGAACGAACTGCCCTTGCCCAGTGCCAGGGGACTGGACGAAGGAATGAATCGAATTACATTGAATTTTACCATCGGTTTCCGCCCGTCCTGCATTTCGCAGTTTGTTTTATCCCTGCTCCGGATACGGATCAGAATTCTGTGTGTCGTCGTCGTTTTTCGTCGATGGTTACTCGCAGGGCAGGAGTCGCCTACTATGGTTATGTGTGCCTTTAACGCACATAAAATGTTTGTGACTTTCGATTCTCTGTTTTGATGTCTGCATCAAGTCGGAGAACTCGATTATAAAAACTATTCGGAAAACCATTCAACTTTCTTGATTCAGTTACCAACAGTAGGCGCGCAACTACTTAATCGATTCGGCCATCAAAGCCATCAACTTTGTTCAGGCTCGAAAAATCATTCGTTTCCTAATTCCGGATCTGCAATTGACAGATTGATTGAGAATCTATCACGTGATGGCGTTGGTGATTGTAAGAGTGAGGGAGTGAGTTGATTATCTGTTTAAATTTGTCCCATTTTTCATTCAAATCCGCAGAGACAAAGCGATTTGTTGACATAACTATAAAACTGGCTTTAGTAGGACAGGTCCACGTAAGCAATATTCTTTTGTTATGCTTTTCTCAACATCAAAGAGAATCGCTAACTGTTTTTATGTCATTATTCAAATTGCTAAGTTTCTCCACGGTACGTAAAGCCGTTTAACGCCAAAAGCCGCGCAGTTTTCGGTTGGTTTGCCAATTTAGTTGTTCAATCAATTCAGCTCATAGCGCATCTCTGTCAGATAACATTCGGCTATTGTCGAGAATCATTTTATCTGAAAATCCCTTTTGATAATTTATTTAAAAAGTCTTCGTTCTACGTTGATGCAGAAAGTTGTACTCCTTCATATACTTCATTTAGAAATTACGTATTAGAATGGTATTTCACCTTTGTTTTAAGCTTCATCTTTGATGCCGTTCGACGATCGGTCAAATATTAACTTTGATGATATGATTATTATTGATGCCATAATTATAATCAAAAATAAATTAACTTTAATAACGGGAGAAAAATGTTATTTTCGTTTCTATTATCAGAGATGCGGTTTACAACACGAGACAAGTATATTAACGATGAATGAAATATAACTTCTGTTTCCTTCATTCATTTTAACAAATTTCGACTACATTCGTAATAACATCAAAGAAACTAAGCCAATATCGTGTACTCCTCTGAAATTGTTCCGCGGAGGTTTTTCTCAGAACTTCTTTCTGTCTAAGTCTGTTCATACTCTCATTAGGATACTTTCAGGATATTTTTTTGAGCATTCCTCCAAAATATGTATCTGTGAGGAGATGTTGAAAAGTTGTTCCCGGAATTTCTCCAAAACCTGCAACATGAAGTTCTCAGATGTTTTTCCTGGAATTTTGGCCCCTGCGTTGAGGTGAGTGATTGGCATCAGCTTTCTGTTTCAGGTGTGAAGTTTACTCCACTCCTCACTTGATGCATTGGTGATACTGTGGCCGGAGCGACGATACGTTGGATGCATTTTCAACCAGTTTCAGTTTTCAATTTTCGGAGCACATTATGGCTCCCCATGAAATCAGAGGCAGGAGCTCGGAAATTGTTCATATTTCAGCTTCCAGCTACGGCGGAAACACTCCATACAAGGTAGACAGACATGATGCTCAGCTCATTTCGGAGGACAGAAAACAGAGCGGAAAAAGTTTCCGACACAACCTGATAAAACTCTGTTTTACAACCATGTTGCCTTTTCATGGGCTTATCTTTCGGCATAGAACGTGTGAGAAGAGGCGAACCGGTACCCTGTGTGAGGAAAACTAGTTTGGCGGTGCTTTCGCCTCCCAAATGAAGAAGGGAAAAGTGTGACATCGCAGTGAAAGCAAACCATCTCTCGAAGGTGGAACATGGAACAATTAAATTTCAAATGGGGTCATTAAAACCAATTGAATTTGCTTTGTTGGTGCCGTGGGTACCTCAATGGGGTGTGGTAAAGTTGTCGCATTCCAGGTGGGAAAGCCTGTGCTGGGAAATCGAAATCGAACCAATCCCGTTACTAATTATTCAATGGGCGAAGATGTTTCGAATCGCATTTCAGACGATGCCGTTTCTGCACAATCTGAATAGAGGGTCTATTTGTTTCACCTCTGCTGTGCAGGCGATGAAATAAATGGATCGAAAGGAGTTTCGGAAAGCCGCGTAAATTCTAACGGCTGGGTGCATTGTAGGCTGGTTGAAGCCGTGGTGATCAAACCGTAGCCCAATCGGCTGTTGGTGGAACTCGTGGGTGTTTGGGGGAACTGTTTTAAAATGCTTGAAAATTCTAAGCTGATAATTTGCCTCGTATGCACGAGCTTTTCAGTTCATATGGAAGAAAATAATGCGGTATAAAAAAAGCCGAGTCGTATTTTTTGCATCAATGCAAATAAGCAAATATAATAAACTGAAATTTCATCACGGAGTTCAGGTTTTTCATCAATTGGCACAAATAAGGCTCAGCATAACGTGTTAAGCTTTGGGAAATCCTGAGCCGATAAGAGGCTCAGTGATTACACCAACATCGTAGTAAAGTCAATCTTCCACCATATTATACAGATGAAAGTATTATCAAAACCACGATCCAGTAACCTTTCGGAATTATATTAAAGTTATCAAGCATAAACTTTGTCAATATATTCTCCAAATCTTCGTTAAATGGCATTGGGTCCCTTTCGCATAATTTTTCCGAGAGCAAACCAACATTGTAGAGACACAATCGAGTCAGTTTTTGCGTATATCCTCCAACCACAGAGCCGTCGGTGTGGTTTTCGATACAGGTTAATTACTTGAACACTGTAAACCGCCAGGATTTGGAGCCGACACAGGCCAATGCCATGGCAGCGGAGATACAGGCAGGAGACTAATCCTCTGCAATCGTGGTCTTGTGAGCCACGGCTCCGCTCTCCACATAAACATAATTATCCTCCGGTGGCCGCAATCATTGTGCGTTGAGTGGTTCTAATCTTGCTCGGATGCCGTCACAGCGATACGGTTGCATTAGAATCAATTAGCTCCGGTAACTATGTGCCACTTTGGTATCCTTAAGTCAGGCTTACTTGTGTGAGTGTTTGTGGGCGACTCAAGGGAATTAGTTACTATGAACGAAATGATTTGATGAAAAATGGATCTTGTCATCACATGTATCATATTCAGAATTATTTATGCAAATGAGATTAATGACAACCTTCTGGAATCAAAACTAATTTCACTCGCTTTCCAAAGGGCACAGTTTTGCTGCTTCGAAGCATAGCGTGAAATAATAAAATTACGTTTGTGCGTCCGTATCGGGTGGGGTGCCCTTGAAATTGCAGGTAAAACTAGTTTTAGATTCCGAAGGCATCCTTACCAGAGCAGCACAAGCCAGACTAAAATGGTTGCCGAACGATTGTGACTGGATCGGTTACATATGAGATGCAGTAACCAATATGGAGCATGTTCTTCTGTATACTCAGTTTTTTCAGCAGCTCGAGAAAATCCGCACTGCCACGTCTGCCCAACAAAATAAAAAAACTGATGAGCGTCAAAAATGAGGTTTATTGGCTGGAATTTGGCAAATTGATTTGTTTTCAAACTGAACAGATAACTAAGCGAAAACATGTTTTCTAGGCCTCGGTCGTTAAAGTTGAGCAAATTGTGAGATCCTGGTAAAAAGATAAGTGTTCGCCTTTAGGCCAATGAGAAGGAGGGAAGAAATGAGAATTTGGAAAGCGAGTAGTCAGTTCCTGGATTAGTGCGGACCTGGGCAATAATTTTTCATACTACGTTTCAATGATGACAGCGGGCTATGTCTATTGATGATGATGACACCGCGCTTGTCACCGGCTCGGTTGTATCCTTCCTCCATCTTCTTTGTTCTGTTCTTATTTCCCTTTTTGGGGTCGTACACATATTATGTAAGCACTTATGGGGGAGAGGGGGTCTGTTGTTTTTTACGCATCATATACATTAGAATTGATTCGTATGTAAAACAATCTTACATGCGGGGAGGGAGTGGTCCAAAAACCCAAACGTAATAAGTGTACGATAAATTTCTTTCTTCCTGCATCTTTCTTCTTTTTTCTTACTTCTTCTTTCCTCATCCTTCCTTCTTCTTTCTTCGTCCTTTCTTCTATCCCTTTCTTCTTCCTTCTGCATCTTCCTTCTTCTCTCTATTATCTTCTTCTTTTTCCCTCTTCTATCTTCCTCCTTTTACAATTTTCCACTTCCACCTACCTTCTCTACTCTTTTTCACAATTTTTCTCCATTCTCTTCTTCCTTTTCTATATTTATATGTTCCTTTTCTTCCTCCATCAGGTTTTATATTTCTAGGTCTTTATTTCTTCAACTTTATTCTTTCTTTCTTATTGTTTCTTCATCTTACTCCTTTCTTCATTCAAAATTCTTCGGTTGTCCAACTTCTTCTTTCTGTTTTTCACCTTTTTTTACATGCTAAATTTGTTCTTCCTCTTTCACTTCTTTTTTTCCTTTTTGGCTTCCTTTTCATTTACATTTTCGATTTTCCTTCTCTTTTTACTTCAATTTTCTTCTTTCTTTTTCACTACTTTTTTCTATTCCCTTCTTTCTTCTTCCTTTTTCCGACTTTCTTCTCATTTCTTCTTCTCCCTTTTACTTCCTTACTTCTTCCATTCTCTTCATTCTTCTTCTTCATCTGTTTCCTTCCTCTTCACAATTTTTTTCTTCTTATTCTTCCATTTCTTCCTTCTTCCTTTTTTCTCATTCCTTCTAGCTTTTCAAAATCCTTCTTCCATACAATTTCTTCCATCTTCCTGCTTTTTTTACCTTTTCTTCTGCCTTTTTCTATTGCTTTATCTCTTAACTTAACCTATCTTCCTTGACTACTTTCCTTCTTTTAAATTTTTTTCATTCTTAATACATTATTACTTTTGCTTTCCTTCTACCATCTTCCTTCTTCTATTTTCTTTCTTTCTAATTCCTTCTTCTTTCTTTTATCTCTTTTCTTCTTTCTTCCTTTTTGCTTTATTTTTCTTCTTCCTCTTTCCTTCTTTCCTCTACCTTTTCCCTTCTTTCTCTTCCTTTTCCTCTTCCTTTTCTTTCTTGTTCTTTTCTTTCTTACTTCTTCCTTCTTTTCTTTTTCTTTTTTTCTATTTTTCCTCTTTCTTCATTAATTCTTCTTTCTTCACCTTCTTCCTTCATCTTTCATTCTTAACCCTTCTTCCTTCCTCCTTTCTCCCTTCCCTCCTGTTTCTCCCTTCTCCTTCTTCCTTCTTCATTCTCCTTCATCTTTCTCAGTTCTTCCTTCTCCTCTTGCCTCCCTACTTCCTTCTCCTTTTTCTTCCTTATCCTTCTTCTCTCTCTTCTTCCTTCTCCATTTTCTTTCTTCCTTCATCATGCATCCTTTCCTTCATCCTTCATCGTTGTTTCTTCTTCTCGCCTTCTCGGTTTGATGAAAGAAAAGTTCTTTCCTTCGTAGATATCATATCAATTTCCTGCCTTCTTCCTTCTTTAGTTTTTCCTTTTCATTTTGGCTTCCTTCTATATCTAATCCTTTTGTCATTTTCTTATTCCGCCTCCTTCCTCTTTCCTTTCCACGCCTTCCCTTATTTTTTTTCAATTTTGTTTACATCCTTCATTAATCTTTTTCTTTTCGTCCTCTTCTTTATTTCTTCCTTCCTCGTTTCTTGCATCGTTTTCTTCTTCCTTTTTCTTTCTTTCATCTGTCTTTATTTTTCCTTTTCTTTTCTTCTTTCTTTTATCTTTTTGTTTCTTCTTGCTTATTCATTATTTTCTTCTTCTTCCGTCATCTTTTCAATTTTCCTTCTTTTGTTTTTTTCCTCCTTCCCTCTTTTTTCTTTTTCTTTTTCCTATTGTCCTCCTTTATGATTCTTCCTATATTTTCTTCCTTTCATCCTCCCTTCAACCTTTCTTCTTTTACTTCTTTCCTCCTATATCTTCATAGTTTTTCATGCATCAATTATCCTGCTTCTTTATTTTCTCTTTCTTTTTCCTTTTTTTTTTCTTTTTCTGATTTTCTTTCTCTTTCTTCATTCTTCTCTCTTCTCACTTCTTCCATTTATCTTCTTCTTTCTTGGTTCTTTTGCTTCCTACTTCCTTTTCCTTCGTCCTTCTTCTTTTAACTCCTCTGCTATCTTCTTCCATCTTCTTCTACCTTTTCGACTCATTCTTCCTCTTCATTCTGCTTTTTTCCATCTATCTTGTTCTTCTTCTAAATTTTCCTCACCTTCTATTTTTTTTCTTCATTCATTCTTCGAATTTTTCGTCTTTCTACCTTCTTTTCCTTTGCTTTTCTTTCTCCTTACTATATTCACTTCGTTCTTTTACCCATTATTCCAGTTAGATTTTTTCATTTTCTTCTTCTTCTTCTCTTCTTTTCATCTTCTTTTCTTTTATCATCTTCTCTTCTACTTGAGTCTTTATCTTGCTTTTCACTTCTTCCTTTATTTTCTTCCTCCTATTTTACTTTTAAATCTTCTTCCCTTTCCTAATATTTACTTCTTCCTTCCTGTTTATTATTTCATTATCCTTTTCCAAAACAAAATGTGTCAATCATTTTCAGGCACATATCCTTAACGATTTTCGACGCAGAATCCTGTCCCATTGTTTCTATTAAAATTGGCAAGATCGGACTACAAGAATTATGAAAATTACTATTTTAATTACACACGAGAAAAGCTCCATCACCTATTGAACATTCTAGGTTTTCTTTTTTTACTTCTACTTTTATCTACTCCCTTCTTTCTTCTTCCTTTTTACCTTTTTCTTCTTTCTCTATCTTCTTTCTCCTTCTTCTTCCTTCCTTCATCCATCTCTCTTCTTCATTCTTTCTATCTTCCTCTTCCTTCCAGATTTTTCTCTTTTCTTATTCTTCTATTTTCTTCTTCTCATTTTCCATCTACTTGTTCCACATTCCTTCTTCGATATATTTCTTCCATCCTACTTTATTTTATCTTCATCCTTCTTCCTTTTCTATCGCCTCTCTACTTCTTCCTAATTTTCTTAACTTCCTTTTCCTTCTAACTACTTTTTCTTCTTTCCTCTATTTTAATTTTTTCCTTCTCCATTCATTATTTTCCATTTGCTATTGGTGTTTCTTCATTTCTTTTTCCTCTTGTCTTTTTCTTTCTTCCCTTCCTCTCTATTTTTTATTTTCTTTCTTCTTCTTCTTTATTCTTTTTATCTCTCCTCTTCTTTCTTCCTTTTGCTTCTTTCTTCTTACTTCTTCTCTCTTCCATCTTTATTCTCCCTTTCCTCCTTCTTTCTTATACCTTTTTCCCTACTTTCCTCTTCCTCTTTCCTTTTATCTTTTGCTTCTTCCTTCTCCTTATTCCTTCTTCTTCCTTCTTCCTTATTCCTTCTTCTTTTTTCTTTTTTTCCTTCTCTCATTCGTTATTTATTATTCTTTATTAATTCTTCTTTCTTTGGTCTTTTCCTTTTCTTTTCCTTCTACTTGTTTCTTCTCGTTCTTCCTTCTCCCTTCTTCATTCTCCTTTCTTCCTCTCCTTCTTCCTTCTCCTTTATTATTTTTCCCTTCTATTCCTTTTTCTTAGTTCTTCCTTCTCCATTCTGCCATCTCCTACTTCCTTCATCGTTTTTCCTTCGTTCTTTCTTCTTCCTTCTCCATTTTTCTTCTTCCTTCTTCATGCATCCCTTTTCTTCTTCCTTTCATCCTTGTTTCTTCTTCTCGGTTTAGGTGAAAATACACCCGATTCTTTTTACCCCGATTTTTTTACACCTTAGTAGTAGTTCTTTCCATCACAGATATCATATCAAGATATCTGCTCATCTCTTCTTCATAGTTATTCGCTTTCCATTTCCTTCTATCTCTATTATTTTTCCATATTCCATCTCCTTTTCCCTCCTTTCTTCCTTCCCTCATTTTTCCTAATTTTGTTTACATCCTTCATAAATACTTTATCTTTTATTCTTCACTCTTCTTTACTTTCTTCTTTCTCTTCGTTTCTTGCATCGTCTTTCTTCCCTTCTTCTTATTTCTTTCATCTATTCTTTCTTATCCTTTCTCTTTCTTCTTTCTTTATCTTTTTTATTTCTTCCTTATTATTTACTATTACTTCGTTATTCCGTCATCTTTTTCAATTTTTCTTTTTGTGTTTTATTCCTCCTTCTTTTTTTTATTTTTTCTTTTTCTTTTCCTTTTCCTTTATGATTCTTCCTATATTTTTCTTCCTGTCATCCTACTTCCTTCAATCTTTTTATTTCTTGCTTTTTACTTCTTTCCTCCTATTATGTTCATTGGATTTTCACATCATTCTTCTTCTTCTACTTTAATTTTCCTTTTTTCTTTTTCATTTCTTTTCTCCTTCTTCTTTCTTCCTTCTTCATTCTTTCTCACTTCTTCCATTTTCCTTCTTCCTTCTTGCTTCTTCTTTCTTTCTACTTCGTCTTTTTTCTTTAATAACTGCTCTCCTGTCTTCTTCCATCTTCCTTCTACCTTCTACGTTCTTGACTCCCTCTTCTTTCTCCTTTCCCTTCTACCTTGCTTTTTCCTTCTAAATTTTACCTCTACCTTACCTTTTATTATCTTCTTTTTCATTCTTCGATTTTATCGTCTTTCTACCTTCTTTTCCTTCGTCCATCTCCTTATGCCTCTCTTACTTCTTATATTTTCTTTTCATTTTCTTTTTCCTCTTAAGACTTCATTTGTCCTTTCCTCTTCTTCCATTATCTTTCTTCCTCCTGTATTCACTTTTAAATCTTCTTTCTACCCTTCTTGATGTTTACTTCTTCCTTCCTGTTAGTTTCTTTCATCATCCTTTTTCTTCATCTTTTTCCTTCCTACTTTAATTCTCCCATTTCACTTTTCTTTTTTTCCTAATTTTATTTCCCTAGTTATTTTAATCTTCTCTTATTTCTCTTTTCTTCTTTTATCTCCTTTTTCTTTTTGTCATCTTTCAACTCATTCTTTTCTTTAACCTTTTCTATTTCTGTTTATATTTTCCATCTTCCTTCTTTCGTCGTCTTCTGTTTGGAAACTTCACTCTATATTTCTTCCATCCATCTTTCTTTATTCTTCCTTCTGTCTTATTCCGTCTATTTTCTACCTTCTTCTCTTCTTCTTCTTCCTTTTAATTTCTTCCTTTTTTGTTTTCCTGTTTCTTTTTCCTCTTTGTGCTTCTCCTCCGTTCCCTTCTTCCGTCTTTCTTATTCCTTGCTTCATCTTCCTTCTTTTTCTCTCTTTCTTTACAAATGATCTGCCTTCACCGTTTTTTATCTTCTTTCTTCGATTTCCCTTTTTTCTTTCTTTCATTTTCTTTTCTCTTTCTTTCTTGTCCATTCTTATTTCTTCCTGCTTTTCTTTCTTCAACTTTCTGCCTTCTTCTTCTTCTTTCTCTTTCTTCCATTTCTCGTTCATCATTTTTTTTCATTTTTCATATCCTTCACTTCTTGCTTTGTCTCTTCCCTTCTCCCATCATTCTTCTTTCTTTTGCCTTATTTTTTAAGTATTTCTCCTTCCTTTCTCTATTTCCTTCTTCTTTTCTCCCTTTTTCATCTTTTTATTTCTTCATTTTCATCATTTGACTTTCTTTTTAAACTTCATCCCTCCTCATCCTTCATTCTTCCATTTCCTTTTTCTTACTTCCTTATTTACCTTTTTTTCCTTCTTTCTATTTGCATCTTCCTTCTACCTTCACCTCTATGGTTCTTCTTCCTCAATCCTTCTTTCTTCTATGATAAAATTTTCCTTCCTTATTTCTTCTTTTTCTTATTCCATCTTCCTTTTCTTTATACTGTTCAGCTCTTCTCATCTTCTTTTATCTTTCTTCTTCGTTTTTATCTTCTTTCTTCTTTTTGTTCTTTCTCACATTCTGTTACTTCTTTCTCCCAACACTTTCTGCTTTCTCATTTTTTTTTATCTACTTTTCTTCATTTTTACTCTCTCTTATATGAAAGAACTTCTGCTCTTTCCTTCTTACTTCTTTGTTTTCTTAATTCTACTTCTTTCTGTAGTAAGGCTGTAATACATGTAATGATCGTAGTAGACTTTTATATGCGTAATAAATCACTTTGACTTTGCCGGATCTGAAAGGACGTCTTTTAATTGTACAAGCGAATCCTTACAGTAGTGGCGACGAGCCAGAAACAGACCGGGAGGAAAAATTTTTGTGAAGATAAGCAGAATAAATTTTCAAATTATCCTTGCGAAACAGAAGTATACTTGAAGCAACAAATTACATATAGAAAAAAAAAATTTTTAAAATGTCGAAGGTAATAAAATAAATATCTCTATTTTTTACGAGATCGGAAGTTGATTGATTTTCAACCAATGACTTCTGCTTTATTAACAATATTCTAAGAAAAAAATAGATCATTACAGAATTCCGTAACGTAGTTGGAAATTTAGAAATTTTTGAGTGAATGCTGAAATGTGGGGATGCTTCGAGTAATCCAGCCCATTAAAGCATGTAATGAAATGATTCAGAAATTCAGTATAATTTCTGGGAAAATGGAGCACTACGAGTGGCTCGTGCATTCTAATAAGTATAGGGTTAGGTAACTCAGTCTACTGAAAAAAAATAAATAAAGTATAAAATCAGTTCAATCAAAGTTAATTGCCTATTCCGGAGATTAAACCACCGACTTGGACGTTAATTTACAATGTAATGAAACTCTATGTGAATATGTCGTTATGTGGAAGATATTGATTTGAAAATGTATTGGTAACCTTTCCCTTCGATGGGACTCGAACCCATGACCCTACAGTGGGTCATGGGTTCGAGAATCCCATCGAAAAAGAAATGGTTACCATAATACCAAATCAATATTCTTATATTCACATATATTCCTAACAAAAGTATAAAATGTAGGAACACTGCCAGTGCTTCCAGTCCATTATGAGTTCAGAATTCTGATGATATCGGAATCTGGAAAGAATCTGGAGATTATCTTGAATAATCTCAGTTTGAAAAAAGGATAAATAATATCCTTTCACGAAAACTGTTGTCATGGATACCCAAGCAATATTTTTGAGTTTAAAATGAGTCCAAATCAATCAATAAGTCGATATTCCTAAAATAATATACATATTTGTTTATGTAAAAGTGGTTTCATGCATTAATGAATCAATTTTCGTATTTGAGTTTCAACATATCGCCATTTGTTGAGATCGGTGATGGATCGACAAGCTCTGATGGGAAGAATGGAAGGATCAGTTCACAGCATATCTTTCATTGAAAGGAGTTGAGGACCATAATGAGATGTATAAAGCCCTCATGTGTTTCAGAGGTGCAGATGTCCGGAAAATAGGCAAAACAGTGTCGATGGATGAAAGTACTGTGATGGACATCCGTATGTATAACAAAATAGAGGCGCTCGATAATTACTATTCACCTCTTGTCACTGCGGTACAGGCGATTCAAATTCAGACAACTCCAATTCAACCCCAACGAGAAGCTTGATCAATTTTGTATCAGCTTACAGGCCCAAAGC